>NW_027507764.1:355510260-355702760 GCF_037356315.1 Lithobates pipiens | reverse complement strand
AGTCATGATGAAATTAATACAAACATACAATGCAATATTAAAAGAACAAACTTACCTTCATATATTCCTTCTGCAGGACCCGAATAATGGCAGAACAGGTCTCTGGAATAATGATCCCCAGAGCCTGGGGGAGATGCCTGTCGAGAACTTGAGGTCCTGAAGGCTTCTCCCTGTCGCCAAGTAGCGCAACGTGGCGACGAGCCTCTGCTCCGGAGTGATGGCTTGCCGCATGCAGGTATCCTGCCTGCTGATATAAGGGGTCAGCAAAGCCAGCAGACGGTGAAAACGGGGTCCGTCATCCTGAGATAATTCCTGAAATCATCAGGATTATTCTCACGGATCTCACGGAGTAAAGACATATGCGAGAATTGGTCACGCTGGCACAACCAATTCTTTGTCCATGAACTCCTCCTCACCCTGTTCACAGACTGGGCTCGGGTCAAAGTATTAACCCCAACACAAGCCCCCATATAGCACGAACTCGTTCCCGAGTACGTCCACACTCCATGGCTTTGAAACGGTCGGCTGGACAGACAAGCTCAACTGAACGCACTGAAGAACAGCCAGACCTATGAAGAACGACCTGAAACCCAGAAACGAGCGGACCAGAAGCGCCTAATAACAGGTACAACTGATCCACGCGTACCGAAAGACAGATGCAAACCTCACAGGTAGACTGCGCCGCTGCGAACGGACAAATTAAGCTGAAGTCTGAAAAGCGCGAATCGTCTCTAACCAAACTTCTACTAACGCAAAGTCAGCAGAAGGAGCCCAAAGGGTGCTTTGCTGTGTCTTGGACCTCCTATTTCTAGTCCCGTCGTACGTGACATACGTCATCGCGCACGGTTTCAGCGAACTGTTCGTTCGTCGTGTGTGGCCAAGTCCGTCCATGCTAATTTTGAGCGGACTGTCCGCTGAAACTGTTTGACGAACAAAGTTGAGCGAACAGTCCCCGTGTGTGCACGCGGCCTCAGGGGTGGGGCAGAGGCCATGAGCCCATGCACGTGGGCACAAATAAGTTGCACCCCCTTAGGTCATGGGATCAAAGACCGCATACTCCTCTCCCCCCCCCCCAGCCTACCCTAAACAAAAAACACTGAGAAAAAACATATGGCTTGAATAATGGCAGCGGCACTTTTATTGGTATGATAAATTGCAAACATTTTAATCATCAAATTTTCTTAACCACACATTGAATAGTGAATACATTTTCAGAAAAAAAACCTGCTCAGTCATAGGACTCGAGTAGCCCCCACCAGCCAATTCTGTTGTAAAAGGGATTTGCCTACCCAACAGCCATGGCCATTTCCACACTGGATTGTAGACCCAGATTGAATAGATCAAGCCATATGTCAGACAAATGAATGGAGTCAATATGACAATAGGACAGGCAACCGAAAGTCACCATTCATTTTTTAAGAGACCTGTTGATTTGCCTTCTTACCTTCTCCAGAGGGTTCAACTGGGGCGAGGAGAACCAAAGAAGATGGGGAACTATCTCTGAAAAAACAAAAGTATTGAATGGGAAAGAAAGTTTAAAGAGTTAAAAATCATGCTCAATCATGAAAAATAAATCAAGAGATTTCATATGACTCATTTCCACCTGCATGGACTTTAATTTTCAAAGGTGGAGGCCATTGCATACACATTTGAGAAAGAAGAAAAGATAGTTCACTTTAACGCAGGCCTCGAATACCTTTCCAAAAGACTGATACTTAATCAGTGGGAAGGTAAAGGTTTTCCATATAGCAACACTGAGATGCTCTCCTACGTGCCCAGAAAACAAAAGAATAGCCAATAGTTCACACGACCATGTTTAAACCTGAAGAAATCAAACAGAAACGTTAGGACAAACATAAACATTAAATCTATTGGATTCCCACCTACCCAGTCTTTTAACTATCGCAGCATCTAGACCCATTCTGGTTGCCTCAGTGGCAGCACCGATGCCGAAAGAATGTGTCGAGAACTGGGCATCAAACAAACGAATAAAATGTAGACATTTTTTAAACGCAGAGGAAAAATGAAATTTGGTAACATGAAGACCTTCAGGATGGATCAAGAATAGGGTTGCACTGATTTTTGTCAAGTACTCGCCGATACCGATTACTGATACCTTTTCTTTTTAATGTCATGTGACAGTGGCACTAATATGCAGCACTGATAGGTGGCACTGATGAGACGTGGACTGTGTCAGTAGTTTTTTATTTTTGTTTTATTTTTTACAATTTATTTTTTATTATTTTTTACAATGTATCTATGTATTTATTTTTTACAATGCCTTCTTTTTTTGTGGGGGGGGGGAGGGGGGTGGACAGTGTCCATGTTTTTTTTTATTTTTATAATTGAACCTTTTAAAATATTTTTTATTACAATTCTTTATGTATTTATATTTTACTTTTTTATCAGTCCTGTTGGAGGGGGGCTTTTTAGAGATATCAGGGGTCTAAACAGACCCCTCACATCTCCCCTTTGATACAGGGAAAGGGACTGAGGACACAGATTCCCCAGATTCCCCAGTCCTGTACAAGTACTCATGCAAATGCTTGGTATCGAAATGGATACCGCTACTAGTATTGTGTTCAGTGGAACCCTAATCAAGAAGTTACAATTTACCAGCCAATCTGGGCCTGACGACCAAATACCTTGTAATTACTACTGATGGGCAAATTACGGGCCACAAGAATTAATTAATTAATTGCCACAAGAACAGAGTTGAATCCAACAACCTCTGCCAAACTGATCTGTCTAAGCCCTTGTACACACGGTCGGGGCGTCCATCGGAATGTGTCCGATCGGACCGTGTCGTCGGATAATCCGACTGTGTGTGGTATGCATCGGACTGATTCCGTCGGAATATCCGTCGGACCCAATTTTCCAACATGTTGGAAATATTTCCCGACCAACTGGGCCGGTCGGACATACTCCGATCATGTGTAGCGAATTTTGATCGGACCAAGTGCCACGCATGCTCAGATCAAATTCCTACATCAAAGCTATTGGCTACTAACCTGAATGTAGTCCCATCGTAACGAAATTACGTCATCACGTTCTGAAAGATTGGATTTTTTGACAACTTAGTCCGACCGTGTGTATGCAACAGTTTCGGACAAGATCCGACGGACAAAATCCGACGGAGAAAATCAGACGGATTTGGTTGTCGAAATCTCCGACCGTGTGTACAGGGGCTTAGAGTGATGGATAAATATGCGGATACTCGTATTAGAGGTAATAACATCCTGCCATCTCAGCCTGGACATACCTAATTTGGTAAAAGGGGCTAACTCCGACACCCTAAGTGCAGCAAAAAAGGCTAGACAAAAGGCTGCCTGAAAAAGCAACTCTACAAATTGGTTGTGGTACACCTGTCGGGTGGTCAAACAAAGTTGTTTCGGTATTTCAAAAGATATGGGTCTTCACTTATCAGGAGCATAAGTGTATTTTCAATATCCCTTCAATGCTTGCATTAACTGGAGGTAAACAAAGAAAAGAAAGATATCCCAGCAAGAATTTTTACTATTTGGCTATGGGACAAATGATCATGCAGTAAGAGGCATAAGAAAGACAGAATCGCACTCTTAAGCCGCGTACACACGGGCGGACTGTCTGGCCTACTTAGTCCGCCGAAACACATTTCAGCGGACAGTCCGCTCGTGTGTGGGCTTCAGCGGACTTTTTCAGGGTGCAGTCTGGCGGACTAAGTATTTCGGAATGTTGGAAATACTGTCCGCTGGACTCGCATTTCGGCGGACAATCCGCCCGTGTGTGTGCCAGTCCGCCGTACTTTTGAAATGAGCGGACTTTTCCCGCCCGGAGAAAAGTCTGCTCATTTCGAGCGGGTATCCAGGTAGGCGGGGCCCGCGACGGAGACGTCGATGGCCCCGCCGCCTGGTATGGACTTAAAGGGGAACCCCAACGCCGAAAAAAATCGGCGTGGGGGTCCCCCCCAAGTCCACAACAGACCCTTGTCCGAGCACGCTACCCGGCCGGCCAGGAAAGGGGGGCGAGCGAGCGCCCCCCCTCCTGAGCCGTACCAGGCCGCGTGCCCTCAACATGGGGGGTGCCTTGGGGAAGGGGGGGCCGCGCGGCCCCCCCACCCCAAAGCACCTTGTCCCCATGTTGATGAGGACAAGGGCCTCTTCCCGACAACCCTGGCCGTTGGTTGTCGGGGTCTGCGGGCGGGGGGCTTATCGGAATCCGGGAGCCCCCTTTAATAAGGGGGCCCCCGGATACCGGCCCCCCACCCTATGTGAATGAGTATGGGGTACAATGTACCCCTACCCATTCACCTGTGAAAAAACACAGGGTTAAAATATTTTATTGCACAGCTCCGGGGGTCTTCCGTCTTCGGGGGTCTTCTCGCCGGACTCCTCTGCTATCTTCTTGTAGCTCTTTTGCTAGCGGAGGAGTCCGGCTTTCTTCCTCGTGGCCGGAATGCCAGGGATGCGCTCCGCTGCCACTTATATAGGGACAATGGGGCGGTGTCACATGGCTTTATGTCACATGGGTTGGTCACATGGTGACCCCGCCCCCTTACGATGTCATAGTCCCCATGTGACATCAACCCATGTGACCAACCCATGTGACATAAAGCCATGTGACACCGCCCCATTGTCCCTATATAAGTGGCAGCGGAGCACGTCCCTGGCATTCCGGCCGGAGAGAGCGTCGAGGCAACATCTCCTGGAGAAGAAGAAGAAGAAGAAGAAGAAGAAGAAGAAGAACGGAAGGCGGCGGCGACGGCGGCGACAGAAGACCGGGCCACCGCCTGTAAAAGAGCTATAAGAAGGCGCGGTGGCCCGGCAGAAGAACCGAAGAGGGGGACAAGACCCTCGAAGTCGGGAGAAGAGGCCGGCGGCGAAGAAGAAAGCCGGACTCCTCCGCTAGCAAAAGAGCTACAAGAAGATAGCGGAGGAGTCCGGCGAGAAGACCCCCGAAGACGGAAGACCCCCGGAGCTGTGCAATAAAATATTTTAACCCTGTGTTGTGTTTTTTTTGTACTTTTTTCACAGGTGAATGGGTAGGGGTACATTGTACCCCATACTCATTCACATAGGGTGGGGGGCCGGTATCCAGGGGCCCCCTTATTAAAGGGGGCTCCCGGATTCCAATAAGCCCCCCGCCCGCAGACCCCGACAACCAACGGCCAGGGTTGTCGGGAAGAGGCCCTTGTCCTCATCAACATGGGGACAAGGTGCTTTGGGGTGGGGGGGCTGCGCGGCCCCCCCCTCCCCAAGGCACCCCCCCATGTTGAGGGCACGCGGCCTGGTACGGCTCAGGAGGGGGGGGCGCTCGCTCGCCCCCCTTTCCTGGCCGGCCGGGTAGCGTGCTCGGACAAGGGTCTGTTGTGGACTTGGGGGGGACCCCCACGCCAATTTTTTTCGGCGTTGGGGTTCCCCTTTAAGTCCATACCAGGTGGCGGGGTCAGCGACGTCTCCTTCGCGGGCCCCGCCTACCTGGAGACGCGCTCAAAATGAGCGGACTTTCCTCCGCGTGTGTGGGCGAGTCCGTTCATTTCAAAAGTAGGGCGGATAGTATGGCGGACTTAGTCCGCCGTATTAGTCCGCTCAAAAAGTGCCGTGTGTGGGCAAGTCCGTTCATTCAAAAGTATGACGGACTGTCCGTCGGATTGTCTGAGGCCGCGTACACACGCGCGGACTGTTCGCCCAACTTTGTCCGTCCAACAGTTTCGGCAAACAGTCCGCTCAAACTTAGCATGGACGGACATGGCCACACACGACGGACGAACAGTTTGCTGAAACCGTGCGCGATGACGTGAACGGCACGTACGACGGGACGAAAAATACGACGTCCTATACACTGCATTATAGCTTTCGGCGTGAAAATCCTTTCTGAGCATGCGCGCAACTTTGTTTGACGAACAAGCCTACACACGAGCGGACTGTTCGCTGAAACAAGGTTTCAGCGGACAGTTTTACGGAATTTCCAAAAAACCTTGTCCGTCCAACTGTCCGCTGAAACTGTCCGCTGAAAGCCCACACACGAGCGGACTGTCCGCCCAAACACTGTTCAGCGGACAAAGTTGGGCGAACAGTCCGCGCGTGTGTACGCGGCCTGACGGACTAAGTTGGCCAGACAGTCCGCCACGTGTGTACGCGGCTTTAGAGTGGAAGTAACAAGGAAAATTAAAGGTCCTGCAGAACAGCAACCACCTGTTCTAGGCTGCCAAACAATCTGACCATGTATGAGGTGAGAGAGAATTCTTGATTGCCATGGCTAACATTTCTAGATTAGATTGCAGAGATGGTCTGGACAAATGCAACCCTCTAAGTCCGCTTGAGGAAGAGGCTAACAAAAACACGAAATCTGGAAACGGGATAAAGCATCTGCAATTGGAGTTAGACTTACCAGGGATATATTGAGCTTTAACTCAAATATTATTTCTTAAACAAAGCAGTACAAAATAACTAATCAATTATAATAACAAAATGGAACTTTGAAGATAAGCAATGTATGGTGAAAAACACGTCTTTATTATCTGTTTGAATAATAATACTCTTGTTAGCGAAGTATGGACTCCAGAACTCGAAAGCCGCCACTATAGGAATTAGCTTTTTGTAAACACAAAAGTTGAGTCAAGAACCACAAAGCCAATGGGTGTGCCATATTAATGCGGACCTTTTGAAGCCAGCCGCATCGGTGAAAATTTATAAGGCTAGGTTCACACTGGAGAATGCAGTGACTCACAGCAGGAGTCTGTTGCTTCTCCATTCTCCGTTTCAGGTCTGATTTCAGCCTGAATTTTGGGCTGAATTCAGACCTGAAATGGACCAAAGATGCACAGGACTCCTTTGCAATTCGCACCAGAGCTGCTCCAGAGTTATGTGAACTGGCTCCATAGAGTGCCAGTCACAATCCCCTGCTATGAGAATTGGAATCGGAGAAACCAGCATCCAATTCACAATAGTGTGAACCCAGCCATCTGCAGCGAAGATAAAATTGTCTTGAAAATTTGATCTACCATTGTATTGGTCAATTAACTGGAACCGCATTGATAGGTCTTCTTTAAGATCCCTGGACAGATGTGAGAAAGGCAGTTTTTGCCCAGCTGTTATAAAGATAGGCAACTAGAAAATATTTTACCTATGAGAATAGCACTCGAGGCAAAAGCTAAGGGATTGACTTTCCCCAAGCAAAACTTTTCGCTTCCGAAGCATGATGAAAATGGAAGTTTTTAACCATGCAATCTTAGCATCGGGAAGTCTGAATTCCATAGCCAAAGTGTCAATGGTAATGCCTAGAAGATCAAGAAAAGGATGGCATAATAGTCTTTTCAGCTGCCAGAGGGATGGCAAAATAATCTGTAATGCTTATAAAAAAGTTTAGAAGAAAAAGGCAAAGGTAAGAATCCACTGGTTCAACAAAAAGAAAATCCTCAAGATAATGTATAACGCGGTCCATACCAGATTCCCCAACAGTAACCCATTGTAGGAAGGGAGTAAAAGATTAAAAGTAGGGGCAAGATAAAAAGCACCCTATTGGGAGGACCATATCAAAAGAATTAAAGACCCTGAAAACAAAAACGTGCTTTGGATAGCAGAGCACCTTTATCAAAGCGCTTGATAATTTGGACTGCATCTTCAAAGGATGAATAGGAAGCTGGAGAAAGAGAAGAATCAATATCATCATTTAAGGAATCTCTTTTCGGGAAGGACAAATGGTGTATTAATCTGAATGAATTGGGTTCTTTCTTGGGCACAATGCTCAGGGGAGATATTTGAAAGTTGTCAAAAGGCAGAGAAAGAAAGAAGCTCACCACGTACCCTTTCCTAACTTCTTTCAAGATTTTTTCCCTAACAATGTCCTGGTATTGTACCACAGACTTAAAATTTTTAACTGGATATCAACTCGATCCGGTAAATGCTGGTAAAGGAAAACCCTCACTGAAACCTTTAAATAGCAGACTGGCCCTCTCCTTGTCTGAGTAAACTTACAGCCAATGCAGCATTTTTTCCAGCCTCTTGGGAAAAATATTTCTCTGAGCATTAGAGGTGGATTTTCTGAAAAAACTAGACAGGGGATGAGGACCAGAGCAAAAAGAGCCTCCTCTTCGGTCACAGAAGGTTTTTGGTGCTTCACATCATGGCTGTGCTGGAGCGTGCAGGCTGGAATCTGCTGGTCTTCCAGGAGAGGGGGGGTCTTGATGGTTGCTTGAGGGTCCGGCAGTACCAACTCATCGTCCCCGTGTTCCTCCCATTGTTTGCCCTCTTCATCAGTGATGGCTGGGCAGCAGAACTTTTTTCGGGGGGGGGGGGGCATAATTTTATGGACACCCATGCTTGGCCCCTTTTCGACAATGTCATGAAGGGGAGGGGCTTAGTCATTATCGCATAAAGCTCAGGCAGGCAAAGGTTTGAGAAACCTGATGCAAAAGCTTAATAAAAGGATCAAGCTGCCGTTGTCTGATTAGCAATTTCTAATCTGTTTTTATGTTTACACTATTGAATGCACCACATTATTCATACACACATGATCAAAGTACTACAAGTGAGTTATAAAAATAAAACACGTGTAGAACTTGCATTTGGTGTTAACAAATGACAAATAAAATATATAATAAATGGATTTATTTTGATGTCTGCAATATGGCATTTGTATTGCTCAAGTGTCATTTTTGCCATTTGTTTTCGGTAAAGTGAGAACAGACTTGTTTTCATTGGCAAACTGTCTTTCTAATGATTCAATGATTGAGTTCATGTATGGCACATAGATAGACTGGCGATAGCATTCTTTCACAGAAGAGGAACCAAAATAAGAACAAAATATTTGCCTGCCACACTGTCTGGGAACACAAAGTTTGATGTTCAATTTTTCTGCCATTGTTTGAACATTTGAAAAAATTTCCTTAAATTGTTCTTCTGCATTTTCTCTTGGAACACAGTCAGAAGGTCTTGCACATGATTACACACGTTGAGGATATCAAGCTGAACAGCTTGGAGAGCCTGGCTTAGGGATTCCAATCTTGATGAGTAATTTTGAAATGATGGTCAAGCAAAAGAGGAAGCTCACTGTGCTTGAAGAACATTGCAATTGATATGCATCCTGACACATTTTCCCTGATTCTGTGGTGACCAGTAAGCTTAATTGATTCAAAATATCTTCAAAGTTTGAGCTAAACATTCAAATGCTTTTGTATTTGGCTGTCCACCATGTTTCAGTCAGCAATGGCACATTAAGAATAAGAGATCTTCTTTTTGCACTCTTGAGGAAAAACTTGATGATGGCTTTCACTGTGTCAATAGAATTCCCTATATCAGGAACAGCATTCAGGTCTTTAACAACCAAATTGAGTTTATGTGCAGCACAGTGAACAAAAGCAGCTTTAGGATATTTTCTCTTTATTATGGCTTGAACGCCACCTTCTTTTACTGCCATTGTAGAGCATCCATTATATCCTTGGCTGTAGAGTTTTTCTAAGTTTAATCCAGATTTAGAACATGTATCCATAATCATTTTTGCAATTGAGACAGCATCAATTTCTTTTACGGTTGCAAATCCAAGGAATTCTTCTCTGATGACAGCTATGGTGCTGTTGTGTCTATAAAATGTACTCCAAGTGACATCTGTTCTTTTCCAGAAATGTCAGCACTTTCATCAGCAATGATGGAAAACCTATTTGACATGTTGACTAAGGATACCAGATCTTTTCGTAATGTTTCTTCACATAATCTAATCAATTCATTTTCAACGCAAAATGATGTATAACGTGCATTAACTGGTGCATTTTCAAAATGGTTCTTTAGGATCACATCTCTTGCTTCAAAGCGAAATTGGTACAAACTTTGCACGTTTCCAGTTGTACTTTGTTTCCCAGGTAAAGCAATGTCATGTGTTCCACAAAATTAGATAGCCAAAATTGGAAATAACATTTTCCAACTTTCTTCAACTTGCCTTTTCACAGTTCTGTCTATTTGACAAACAATACTTGTTTCTGGTTTCTTTCTGATCTCTAAAAAATTTGTTGCATCCACTTGTGCATTTTTATGCCAAGACGTTGAAACATGGTTCATGGTAATCTTTATATTTTGTGTAAGGCGTAGTTGTGAATGCGCCTTGTATCCCACAATGAACTGGCTGTGGAAAAACTGTACAATATTTGCAAATCGCACCTTTCAGTTGTGGAGAGTAGCTAAGCCAAGGTGAATATTGATTAATTCACACCTGACAGAAAAAGCGTGGTCCGGTTGAATCCTTCTTGAAGTCATAATTTTCTGGTGGGTTATCAGTGGCAGTCTTTCCATGGGTCGCCGCCCCCCTTCTAGGCAGTCACACAAAAAAAGTCAACTTTTTTTTAAAGCTGGCCTTTTATGTGCACTGTGTTTGGATGTCGGACACAGAGTGACGCCAGACACAGTGCACTTATGGGAAGCCTCACGTCTATGCAATCACGAGATTGCAGACGTGATGCTTCATTTGCAGGCATTCAGCCTGCCTTGTGGCATTTCCAAAGCGCCGAGTAGCTTTCGCCTGGCGCTCGTAGTATGAATTACTATGGGTGGGCGGTTTGATTGACATCTCAGTTTGATGTCACTTCCTGTTTTCTTTCTCCCATTGCGCCCAGGAGAGAGGAAACAGGAAGTAGGAGAGCAACGGACGGAGCCCTCCATCACCGTTGTGGAAGAAGACATCACAGGAGAGGACAACAGCAAGGTAAGCAGTCCCGCTGTGCTCCCATGGAGAATGGGGGAAGGGGGGTTCGATGTGGCACAGACAGGCTAAATTTGGTGGACACAGGCTGCATTTGGGTGACATAGGCTGCATTTGGTGGACACAGACTGCATTTGATGGACAAGGCTGCATTTGGTGAGACACGGGCTACATTTGGGGGACACAGGCTGCATTTGGTGGATACAGGCTGCATTTGGGGGACACAGGCTGCATTTAGTGGGACACTGGCTGCATTTAGTGGGACACTGGCTGCATTTTGTGTGACACAGGCTGCATTTTATGGGACACAGGCTGCATGTAAGGACGGAATCCGCTGGGGACACCTGGTGACAGGCGATGTGGCTAGTGGCACCCGGGCACCATCTTGTCACTCCCGCGGACATGCGCTGTCCGCTTCGATGGCTTCTGTATATCGTCGGGCGTGGTGGGCGGGGCCCCACCCGACGCCTCCGCCTCTTGACAGGCGAGTGGGGGGTCGCGCGCACACCACTCAGGGGGCTGATTGTGGCTGGGTCCATCCCTCCCCATCAGCTGGCGCAATTATCTCAGTGCCAGCTGATGGGAATTTCCTTTCCTATATCTTTGGCACTCACCCCCCTGGCGTCCTGCAGACTACACATGCGGGATGCCAGTCAGACGACTTGCTTGTTCATATTTCAACTAGCTGCTTTTACAAGTAAGATATATTTCTATGTTGGTTACCTGTTCTCTGCCCCCACTTCTTTCTTATACTATACTAATTCCCCATTCTTAATGGGACTCTCAGTAGTTACTACTTTAACAGTGAAAAGCACAGATATTTCAGTATTTATTATATAATTATTTAATGCATGCACATGGTTATAGCATGCGTGGAGGTGTATTTGCACACACATGCAAGCATATTTGTACAATCATTTTTCTTTACATTTTTTTTTTTCAATAGAAATTTTTATTACTCAAGTAGAAATACAAAGTGAAAGAACACAGACAAGAGAAAGTACAAGGTTCCAGGTACAATTACATACAATACAGATCATAAAATATAAGCAGGTGAAATCTAACACAATAACAATGTAGATGAATCACTCGTCCAGATCTTGTATAACCACACATTGGGTAGGCAATGATCCATCAAAGGCCTAAGATCTGTCCATATTAAAATAGCGTAGGTGTGCTGGAAGAGCTAGAAAAGAGAAAAGAAAGGAAGAAAAGGGAGAGAGAAAGAGAGAGGAGGAGAAGAAAGGAAAAAAATATATATATATAAAACTCCCCCTCCCGTGCAGGGGCAACCGACGTCCACCAGCCGGGCACCAAAAACCAAAGGCAATGGGCAAGGCCGACCAACAGCAACCGTTTCAGGCAATGTTAAGGAGATCATAGACACCATACAGAGCTAAAACCCAGTGCTCACCCGGTTGTCAGCCGTGTGTACCTATCAGAGAATTTGAATTCAATCCAAGGAGCCCACGTTTTATGAAACTTATCCGCAGACTCATTAGCTATGGCTAAAGTATCTTCAAGCTGGAAGGTGTAATTTACTGTGAATAGCCATTCTCTAATCGAGGGTATAGAAGTGCTTTTCCAGTACTTAGGGATCAACATCTTAGCCGCAATTAAGAGATGTTTAGTTAAAGAACTCTTATATCTAGTTAAGGTGACATCCGAAATATGCAAGAGACAGCAAGCGGGCGTAAGGTTAATTTGAGTGTCCGTAATGCTGCGTGTCAACTCTCTAACTTCGTCCCAAAAAGCAGTTATGTGTGGACAGTCCCACCAAATGTGTAGCATATCACCCTTGCCCCCACCACATCTCCAACAAGAATCCGAGGAAGCTGGATACCATTTGTGCACCTTAACCGGGGTGGCATACCAATTAGACAACAGTTTATACGAGTTCTCTTGTACCCTCGTGCTAATGGAGCATTTGTGAGCCAGGATGCAGGCACTCTGCCATTGAGAGTCCGTGAATTGGGTCTGCAATGCAGATTCCCATTGCTTCCGGAACCCTAACGAGGGTGTTCCTCTCCCCTGCTGGAGAAGTGCATAGGCAAGGGATGTAGTTTTCCTAACAGGGTCCCCCTTTAGGCAAATCGACTCAAATGCCGTTGGTTCTCTCGTAAATCCTGCACACCTAGCTGATGACACAAGGAAATGATGGGCTTGTCTGAAATTCCAAAATGAGAGTACAGCGGGTGAGAGGTTCTCCAGCAACTTGGTGTAGGGGATAATGTGGCCACCTTCTACAAACTGTATTGCTCTAAGTGGCAAGTTACCGCCATATGTGAAATTTTGGGAGCCCACCCCAGGGGGAAAATCTGGATTAGCTGTCAGAGGAGTGAGCGGACCGTAGACGGAGGAAATCTTGTGCAGGATGGATACCTTATGAAAGACCGCTAGAGAAGCACCTATAATCGGATGTTGCGTAAATTCCCGGGGACAATGTCCTCTGGGGATCCAAGGGGCAGATTGCAATGGCGTGGTGGAGCAGGTTCCCTCTAAAGCCACCCAATCCTTGTATCTCCCATGACAGTGCCAGTCCACTATCCGTGTCAGGTGTGAGGCGTAGTAATATAGCTTGAAGTCCGGTAGGCCTAGACCCCCGTCCTCTTTAAGTCTCGTCAGGGTGCGGAAGCCTATACGGGGTCTTTTATTCCCCCACACAAACCTCCCCACCACAGACTGAAGGTGCTTAAAAAAACTTGACGGGATATGGACCGGCAAAGTAAGGAATAGATAAAGTAGCCTCGGCAAGACGACCATCTTGACAACGGCCGCCCTCCCAAACCAAGAAAAGGGCCTCGGGGACCACCTAGTAAGGTCGGCCCCAATGGCCCTCACCATGGGAGCAAAATTCTCAGTGAACACATGGTCGAGTGCCAGTGGCAGCCTCACTCCCAGATATTTAAGTGTCCCTTGGACCCATTTAAAGGGAAAATTTTGTCGGGCCTGAGTCAAGTGCACCTCTGGCAAAGTGAGGTTCAGTGCTTCAGATTTAGTATAATTGATTTTTAGCTGAGAGACATAGTTGTATATGGAAAAGGCCTGTAGCAGATTAGGTAAAGATGTATGTGGATGGGTCAGAAAAAATAATAAATCATCCGCATAAGCGGCAATCTTATAAATTTTTGGGCCAATTTTAAAGCCAGAAATCGCTGGGGAACCGTTCACAGTGCGTATAAAAGGTTCCAGTGTCAAAATGAATAGAAGGGGAGATAGGGGGCACCCCTGCCTGGTGCCGTTTCTCACCTGCACTTTACCAGATAGAGACCCATTGATTTTTAATTTCAGTGTTGGATTCTGGTACAGGGTGGATATCCAAGCCAGCATATGTGGTTGCAGGCCAATATGGGAGCAGGTGGCCATGAGAAAGTCCCATGCAACCCTATCGAAGGCTTTCTCTGCGTCGGTAGACAGGAGAAAGCCCTCGAGTCCCGTCTTATGACAGTGAGCTATCAAGTCCAGGGCCTTTATCACGTTGTCCCTGGACTCTCTGCCTGGGACGAACCCCACCTGCTCCAAACCAATCAGCCGTGGGAGAAAAGCGCTCAATCTGTTTGCCACTATTTTTGCAAGAATTTTTAGATCCAGGTTTAAAAGAGAGATTGGCCTGTAACTGGCACAATCCGTCGGATCTTTGCCCGGTTTAAGTAGGACTGTGACGTGTGCCTCCAGGAATGTTTCCGGTATTTGTCGTGGGGTCATTCGAAAATTTAGCACTTTTAATAATGGCTCGGACAAAATATCACTAAAAGTTTTAAAGTAATGGGCGGAGAAGCCGTCAGGTCCTGGACTCTTACCAGGTTTGAGGCTTTTAATCGTATCCATTAGCTCCGTTGAGGTGATTGGTCCTTCTAAGGACTCTGCATCTTCCGAGGTAAGAGTGGGCATTCCACTTTGGGTTAGGTACTCTCTAATAATGCGGTTCCTATCACCCCTCAAATCTGGAGGTTTATGTGGGTGCGGGATATTATAAAGCTTGGTATAAAACTGTTGGAAGCATGCAGCAATATCTTCGGTGTGATTAGTCAAAGTGCCCTCTGAAGACCTAATTGCCAGAATGTTATTAGCTAAAGATGCCTCCTTTAGGGCCTTGGCCAGCATCCTACCCCCCTTGTCCCCATGTTCGTAATACACCTTTATCTTCAAAAAAAGCGCTCTCTTGCTTTTGAGATCCAAGATATTTTGTAATTCTTGACGCAAGAGCAAGAGTTCCTCCGCTACTGCCTCGTCCAAGGATTGTTTGTGTTGGCTCTCGAGGCCCGCAATCCAAGTCGCAAGAGACTGGACCTTGCGTTCAGCCTCCTTCTTGCGAGACGCTCCCGCAGAGATCAACTCCCCCCTCATGACGCACTTGTGCGCCTCCCAAATGGTCAGGGGGGAGAGGCTCTCCACCGAGTTCTCCAAAAAATAGTTGCGCAAAGAGTCTGTTATTCTAGTCTTAATGTCTAAATCTGTCAGGAGGGAGGGGTTCAGCCTCCACATGCAAGGTTTAGGCCCAGGGATCTGTCGTTTAATAGTAAGGGCAACAGGGGCGTGGTCAGAAAACGATTGTATATCAATATGGGCATCTACCACTTCTGAGAGATCTCTTTGTGTCAAGAATATGTATTCGATGCGCGAGTGTTTTCTATGCGGAACCGAGTAGTGCGTGAAATCTCGGCCTCTCGGCTGAGCCAGTCGCCATGTATCCATCAGAGTGAGAGAGAGAATGGAGTTCCTAATTTGTTTAAGTGTGCGATAGGAAACGCTCGATTTCCCGGTGGACGTGTCATGTAATGGGTATAGAGGGACATTAAAGTCCCCTCCCAGCATCACCCGCCCCGACGCAAAGATCTTCAGCTCAGCTATCAAGTGTCTACAAAAATTTCCGTGTGCCTTGTTGGGGAAATACACGTTCGCTAAAGTCAGGGGGGAGGAACCCCAGTTCCCTTTCACAAATAGAAACCTGCCACCAGGATCCGCTAGCTGCTGGGTCACCTCAAAGCCCGCTGATTTATTAATTAGTATGGAAACCCCTTTGGTTTTTGCATCTGGATTTGTTGCATGGTAAATATGAGGAAAGTTTTTGTGGTGTAAATTAGGTATTTTGTTAGTTTGAAAATGTGTCTCTTGCAAGAAAACGAAAAGAGGCTTTACCTTATTTAGCTCCCTGAGCAAGGATGTCCTTTTCTCCGGAACATTCAAGCCTTGCACATTGTGCGATATCACAGTAGGGGCCTGCCCCAGCGAAGAGTAGGCCATCTGATAATTGTACGTAGGGACCCCGCGTACCCCTGCACAGGAGGAAACAAACAAAAAAAAAAAAGGGAAAGAAAGAGGGAAAGGGAGCTAAAAGGAAATATAAAACCACCACAGAAAAGTTAAAATAGACCAGATAAAAGAGAAGTAAGAGAAAGAAGAGAAAGGCCCCTAGTATGGAGCGCTGACCTAATCAAGTGAGAAATCTGCTTGCAGACTGCCGACTGCAAGCGCAAAATTATCCTGCGAGTGCTAGCTGTGCCGAACTACACAGCACAACACCCACTTTGGGGGAAACGTGGGAGGCGTGCCAAGGAAGCGACACCCAAAATAAGCTGCAGACTCTAATACCAAATATATAATAAAAATATAACCTAAACAATATAGCTACAGCTAGAGACAACTGGAGACCCGCGGGCCCATTTTCAGCAACAGAACAGGTGCAGAACATTAATGTGAAAAAGCAGATGAAAGCAAACAACACAGACATTACTGGCATTTCAGCTGTATGAAAGAGCAATCGGCCATTGAGCTATATAAAAAAAAAAAAAAACACCAAACAAGACAAAACAGAGGCATGTGTCCTGAGTTGGTGGCCGTCTCTCAGGGGCGGTGAGCCCGTCAATAATGAGGAGATGTACAATAAAAAAAAATAAAAAAATCCGAACGACCTCTCAGCCAGGGTCAAAGGCAAAAATAAAAAAATAAAAGTTGGCAAAGGGAATCACAAAAACGTCAAAAAGATATATGCTATTATCCTTCGATGTAGCAACCTTCCTGCTCCTGAGGCACACTGCTGAAGTACGGTAAGAAAAGTCAGGTCTGACTTCGGTGCCTGGACTGTCTAGGTGTATGTGGCGGACGGCCCGCATCGGTGCCTGGCAGCTTACCATACTTGCTCTTCTTTAGCGGTGGCTTGGTGGGGGTGGTGTGAGGAGAGCTATCCGGACTGCGTTCCAACGGGGGATCCCTGAACTCCGCATACCACTCCGGAAGGTCGATGAGAGGAATATGTAAATTCGCGCAAAAGTCCGGGAGGTCATCTGGTAACCGTAAGATATATTGCCTGCCACCCACCGTCGCCTGCAACGCAAAAGGGAACCTCCACTTATATACAATCCCCTTCTCTCTCAGCACTTCCAGCAGGGGGCGCAGGGCCCTCCTATTTTGTAGAGTGATCGGTGAGAGGTCCTGATATAGGGCTAGTATGTTGTCGTTGAAGAAAATCTGATCATTTCTCCTGGCATGAGCTATTATGTCCTCCTTTAGGGGAAAGTTCTGCAAACAGCAAATTATATCCCTCGGGGGCGCATCATCTGGGGGTTTCATCCGGAGAGCTCTGTGTGCCCTCACGAACTCAATGGGGGAGTCCGGGGGCTTATCCAGCAACTTATTGAAGATCGACCTGAGGGCTGAGGGTATTTGATCAGCACTCACCGACTCCGGGACCCCCCGGACCCTGAGATTGTTACGCTGTCCTCTGTTATCAAGGTCCTCAAGGTGTCTGTTAATGGAAATAAGATGTGCTGAATGTGAGGCAGCAGTAGTTTCAAGTCTACGGACAGCCCTGTCCCTCCTGTCCTCAGCCCTCTCCAGAGCAGCCATTTTTTCAGTCATTGATAGGAGGTCAGCTTTTAGGTTAGTTATGGCGGAGAACAGCGTGTTTTTAATGTCTGACGCTATTGCTGTCATGTCTCCCAGAGTCAGGGGGTTGTTAGCCTGTTCCGCTCCGCTTACCACGTCCTCCGCTGCTGACTGGGATCCCTCACTCAGCTCGTCCTCCTCACCACGAGCCAGCGCCATCTTGAGAGGTGTCTCACGGCTGGAACGGGACCTGCTGCGGAAAATATCCGGGATACTTCGCGCTGGTAAGGCTGCCAACGAGCGGCGGGGCGATTTCCCTGAGTTGTGCCTGCTCGATCCGCTCATTTTAAATAGCGGTGGATGCCGATAATCCGCTCAGGAGCCGCGGGTCTCTCGGAGCTCAGCACTCAGGCAACCATCTCCTCCGCGCGCCAAGCCACGCCCCCTTTTCTTTACATTTTATACTATTTTATATTGTCTACAGATACTGTAGTATACGCCATACACCGGTGTACTCGCTTAACACACGCTTATATTTGTGCTTTTTTTTTATTTTATTTTTTTTCTTCTCTTTTCCTCTGCTTTTTGACCCAGCACCTTACATTCAGCCCCAGTGTTTCCCTGCAATTTAGCCCTTGTATTACCTCTCCCCTTTACTCTCTTTCTTTTTTTAGGGGCTTTCCAGGGAGGTCTTTTTTGGATCTCCCTTGGTCCTATTAATTAGAGAAGGTCATTGGTACATCTGCGCTGTGCTACGCTACCTGTCCCTTTCTTCTACCCCCTTGACAAGCCGTGAATATTGGCTCAACCAGCTGCTTATGCGAGATCATCCTCTGGTTTTTGTTTTTAATAAACAAGAATTCTGGGATACATCTGATTGTTGTCACAAGCTCTGTGAGTACTATATGCAATTTTTTCTGCAATTTATTGTCATGTCGTTTTGAATATACCTGTTCGGTTGCCTTTATGTCCTAACACCCTGTCATCTGTTCTCCAATAGATTCCTTGTATATATGTTGTATCTACACCTCTGAAGAAGGAGACTGTACATTAGCTCTGAAACGTGTAGGGTGACTATACCTACATTGACCATGTATAGGCTTGTGTTGCTTACATTATTATAAATATCCTCTGAACTTTTGTACCCAGATATTCTGTATACTGTATATTACCTTCATTATATGTAATAAAATCAATTGTTTGTCTTCTATTTGAGTTGTACGTGCCATTAAAATCCACCCCCAGGAGGTTCCTATTGCATACCATTAATTTTGGATGTGGCCCAACTAACCCACACAGCCCTGCCGTTCCATAACTTTTTTGATTAGAACAGTTCATGTACGCTGATCTATTTTTGTATCATTTTTGTTTCATTCTTTTTTGTATTTTATCTAAACTCTTGCTCAGAATCAGTTAACTTGTTTCATTGTGCATGAAGCAGCACCTATTTTATTTAGTAGTGCACTTTTGGCTTTTTAGCACAGGTGCAGCACAGATATTATGTAAATTGCACTAGGCATTTAGTAGCGCATCTATATATGTTGTTGTCAAGGCCTTTCATGGATTGGCAAAGATGATCAACTGATGCCGTCCACAACATAAACATGTCATCAATTTATTTAAACCAACAGAGATTGTTGGACAAAAAGGGAGTCAGCTGCTCCTGAGAAAAAAAATCCTGTTCCCACCCCACCAGATACCTGGTGTTGGATTGAGTATTGATTTTAACTGGGAGCTTTTAGTATCACTTTACCCTTAGAAGTCAAGTGGTTTCAGTAAATAGATAATGTTCTTTAGTGCATAATATACAAATCTCTATATTTAACGTAATTGCAAAAATAAGTAAGGGAATACAAGCATGAAAAAATGTGAAAAACATATCAAAACTATTTTAAAGCAAACATTGCTTTTGCTTCATGATCATATTATATAATGTTATTATCTTTGATTTGTTATTATAAACTTAAACATGTCATGGACTCTGAAAGTACTTAATACTTTGCTTTTTATTATTTACCTTTTCAGGAAGAGAAAGCTAGAACAACAGAATGCACACTGTTTATTAGGAGCACAAGTTTTACAATGAGATTATGTGTCTTCATAAAAATTTAATCAATCTGTCCATAAACAAGATATCAGATCAAAAGGAATTTCTGACATGAAATTAAAGAAGAAAAAAAAAGAAAACAAAAGATTTTATTTTTAAATAAATGGAGAAATGGAGAAAACAAATTACTTTTCATGTTAAAGTAGTATGCTTGAAATGCAAACTATTTGTATGTGAGTGGGCATCTAATATACAAAAATTGTATGAAAAAGCTTTAATATTTGTGCAAAACATGCACACTCTGCCCTTAAAGTGGTTGTAAACCCTTACAAACCACTTTGACCTACAGGTAAGCCTAGATTAAGGCTTACCTGTAGGTCCAAGAAATATCTCCTAAACCTACACGGTTTAGGAGATATTTGCCAAAACACAGGCACCGCTGTCTATGGCGCATGCACCGTAGACAGCGACTCACAGGCGCACTGAGCGTGCCGCTGTCAATGGTGATATGCCGTGAGTGGCGGCTCCCGTGCGCATGCGCGAGAGTGACGTCATCACGGCTTCGTCGAATGACAGCGCCGAGGCAAGCGAGACCCACCAAGAAGATGGAGGCTCCGTACACAAGGGGACAGCCGTGACTTCGCTGGCTCCTGTGTCAGGTAAGTGACACATAATGGACTACTATGCAATGCATAGTAGTCCATTATGCTTTACCTTTGCAGGGAATCAAAGAGGAAGTAAACCCATCAGGTTTTACTTCCTCTTTAATCAACCATGGGGTCTGCATTGAAAGCTGAAGACAAGAACTACAACACAAGAACTGAGCATAAGAACTACAGCACTGCTGAGTCATGAAAGTTGAATCTCAGCCTGTCAGGGAGAGGATTCCTGGAACTGAGATATACCAAAGAGTCTTACAACATAAAAGAAGAGGCACAGGTCATTGGAGAGGTGCCTGCAATAGAAGAGCTTTCCTAAGTACCTCTCCAACAACCTGTGCCTCTTCTGTTTTCTCTCTTTAGGTGCTGCAACCTTTGTAAGACTCTTTGGTATTTGTCAATTCCAGGAGTGCTCCATCCTCTGACTCCTTTTGAGAGGAAGACATAAACACACAGAAATGGCATTGACAAATGTTATGCTCTTTCTGAATTCTGATGATTTAAAAGGTCTCTCCAACAGCAGCCTTTGCATATTTCTTCTTATAAAGACCTCTGTTCAAACTACTGGGGCAATATCCTAACCATTTTGTAACATAAGGCAAATTGAATAATCAAAAAAGCCCAATAAAGTGTTTTTGTATATACTTTTATATTGGGAACAAAAATAATTTAAAATATTTTAATTTTTTGTCACCTTAATAGGAAGTATTGTATATGGAGATTTCATATTTACTTGTCTAGCCAGCAGGTGGAGGTCGTTTCATGTGTTTTTACCTGTCTCTTGATCTGATTTGTACAAAAAAGGACTGTGTACAAGACTCCCCCTCCCTGTCTGCTCTGTTCAGAATGGACCCTTTGAAGGTTTAGTAAGAGGGAGTCTCTAGGTAAACAGTTTATACTGGGTTCTCTTTTTAAGTCATCACAATGTTCTGGGCCAATAGTGTCATGGAGGAATGATCGTAAAAAAATGTTCATTTGTAAAAAGTAAATAAAATAAAAAACATAAATATGAGATTATACACATTCTAACATTAAAATATAACTCAAACCACTATGGTTTTCTTTAAAGCTATAGATCTCACAAGTCATGGGACAGAATTAAACATGTCACACGTTCTTTGTGCTAGCTGCTCTCTAATACAGATTACAGCAAGCCAATCCAGGTTTGTAAAGAGCACTTTTGGAATTGTGTGTCACCTATTGGTTGAATAAAAGGTTTCATGACTTTGTTAATCTTGTATTGTTTCAGTTGTTGTCTGTGGCATGCACGATAAGCTCAGTAAACACATCCTAGATTTTACAGTACAAAGATCCTAATCGTGGAAATATTTTCAAACCAGCATTAGCATTGTGAAAGTTGTATAATAATTTTCATTTTCCTGCTTATCGCAGCATGTTACACATTCCTTTTGAAGCATGCATGGAAGTTTATTTATTGTTTAATGTAACCATGGAGAAAAATATGTCTGATTTGGTGAACACCTCATAACAAATTGGAAACAATTAATAAAAACAAATGATTTTACAATTTTTTTATTTATATCCTACTTGCAGAAAGTAATTCTACCTGCCTCTATAATAACATATTTCAGTAAAGAATTGCAGTACAAAATAGCATCTTCCTTCTAAATTATTGAAAAGGAAATATGTGAAGCGCTGGTGTATGACTCTTATTCCAGAGTCTCCATCCACATAACAAACACTGCCAGTACAATCTTGAAGCTCACTTTTTGCAATGACTGTTATATAGTTGAGGGTTGGCCACCTGGGGACATAAACGGGTGACACTACCCCCTTCTGACATCAAAACACTCTCCCCATGTTGAGGGCTAGGGATGAGCCGAACACCCCCCGGTTCGGTTCGCACCAGAACTTTCGAACGGACCCCAAATTCGAACGAACTTTAGAACCCCATTGAAGTCTATGGGACTCGAACGTTCAAAATGAAAAGTGCTAATTTTAACGGCTAATATGCAAGATACTGTCCTAAAAAGGGTTTGGGGACCTGGCTCCTGCCCCAGGGGACATGGGTCAATGCCTAAAATGTTTTTAAAAATGGCCGTTTTGGCGGGAGCACTGAATATTAAATATGGTGCCTGGGGGGTGTCTGTAGTATGCCTGTGAAGTGCCACGTGTTTCCCGTGTTTAGAACAGTCCGTGCACAAAATGACATTAAACGGAAATAACACCATTTAAAACTGCTTGCGGTTTTAATGTTATATCTGGTTCCTGCAATATGGTTAAAAATCATTGAGAAAAATGGCATGGGTAGCCCACCCTGCCCATTACCAGCCTATTTGGGTCTTGTACGCATATTAAGGGGAACCCTGTACCCATATTAAAAAAAGGAAATGCGTGTGGCCCCCAGGCCCTATATACTCAGAACAGCAGGGACTGTGTAGGTTTGTTGTGTTAAGTTGAATCTGTTTGTAATTTTCAACTGGTACATTTTTAAAGTGTAGCTCCAGTCAAAAAAACTATTTTTAAGCTTTTTGGAAAACATAGGGAAGGGTTATCACCCCTGTATAATTTGTTTTGTCGTCAATCTTTTTTCATCTCACTTGCTGTTGTCTCCTTCCGTTTGCAAGTAGGAGATGTTTGTAAATTGGATGTTTGAAAGTAGGGGCCTGCCCTATATGCTCTGCATAAATGGCGGAACAAGGTGTTGGTTTTGCCACAACATTGTAAGCCCTCAAAGTGACTCTTGGTGGGCGCTGGAGCGCCCTGCTGTGAACGATTATATCAAGAATTGTAATTACATGCCATTGTTGAACAGTGGTAGAAAAATGGACCTTTGGTGGTTGTGGTGCTGGTGCCACAA
Organism: Lithobates pipiens; assembly: GCF_037356315.1. Taxonomy (NCBI): domain Eukaryota; kingdom Metazoa; phylum Chordata; class Amphibia; order Anura; family Ranidae; genus Lithobates; species Lithobates pipiens. The sequence goes on along the minus strand of NW_027507764.1, from coordinate 355,679,740 downwards.
CACTATAAGTCCTCACCGTTACTCTGGGTGGGCACAGGAAGGGGCCCTCCTGTGAAATATTATATCAAGAATTGTAATTACATGTCCCTGTTAAACAGGGGCAGAAAAATTTGGCCTTAGGCACTGCTGCTGGTGCCACCACACTGCAACCTCTTCCATATACTCTAGTTTTATTGCAGGAATTAGCCCTGCTGCAAAGCATTGCATCAAAAATTGTACTTAAACGCCCCTGTTAAACAGGGGCAGAAAAATATGGCCTTAGGCACTGCTGCTGGTGCCACCACACTGCAACCTCTTCCATATACTCTAGTTTTATTGCAGGAATTAGCCCTGCTGCAAAGCATTGCATCAAAAATTGTACTTAAACGCCCCTGTTAAACAGGGGCAGAAAAATTGGGCCTTAGGCACTGGTGCTGGTGCCACCACACTGTAACCTCTGCCATATACCGTATATACTCGAGTATAAGCCGAGATTTTCAGCCTCTTTTTTGAGGCTGAAAGTGCCCCCCTCGGCTTATACTCGAGTCATCGCTGTCTGCCCGCTCGATCAGCGTGTCGAGCAGACAGACAGCGGCCATTCTATGATTCAAAAGCCGCGCCTCCGGCTCCGCCTTCGCCTGTGATAGGCGGAACACTGAATTTCCCAGCAGCCTGTGTTCCGCCTATCACGGGCATCGTCTCATCCTCGTACTACGGACGAGGATGATACGACGTCCGTGATAGGCGGAACACAGGCTGCTGGGAAATTCAGTGTTCCGCCTATCACAGGCGAAGGAGGAGGCGCGGCTTTTGAATTTTACAATGGCCGCCGACGAAGAGGGCACGGGACGGAGGCAAGGCAAGGCACGGCACGGGACGGGACGGGACGGGACGGGACGAAGGCAAGGCACGACACGGGACGGAGGCTCGGGACAAAGGCTCGGGACACAGGTAGGCTGGACACACACACACACACACACACACACACACACACACACACACACACACGGATGGAGACACACACACACACGGATGGATGGATGGATGGAGACACACACACACACAGGGATGGATGGATACACACACACACAGGGATGGATGGATGGATGGAGACACACACACACAGGGATGGATGGATGGATGGATGGAGACACACACACACAGGGATGGATGGATGGATGGATGGAGACACACACACACAGGGATGGATGGATGGATGGACACACACACACACAGGGATGGATGGACGGACACACAGGGATGGACGGACACACAGGGATGGACGGACACACAGGGATGGACGGACACACACACAGGGATGGACAGGCATGTCTCACCCTCGGCTTATACACGAGTCAATAAGTTTGCCAGTTTTTTTGGGGGTAAATTGGGGGCCTCGGCTTATATTCGGGTCGGCCTATACTCGAGTATATACGGTACTCTAGTTTTATTGCAGGAATTAGCCCTGCTGCAAAGCATTGCATCAAAAATTGTAATTAAACGCCCCTGTTAAACAGGGGCAGAAAAATTGGGCCTTAGGCACTGGTGCTGGTGCCACCACACTGCAACCTCTCCCATATACTCTTGTTTGATTGCAGGAATAAGCCCTGCTGCAAAGCATTGCATCAAAAATTGTACTTAAACGCCCCTGTTAAACAGGGGCAGAAAAATTGGGCTGATGGCATCAACCAGAACCAGAAATGTTCTTCCAACATATCAGCGGAGGAGGAAGAGGATAGACAATCAACATAATAGGACAGTCACTCAGCATCAGCATAGGCAGTCTTGAAGGGATGTGATATTTCAAAAAAAATTATTCTGTTACATCAGCTTCAGGTGCTTGGTAGCTGTGGGTGATCCAAGACTGATTCATCTTGATGAAGGTCAGTCGATCAACTGATTCGGTGGACAGGCGCACCCTGTGATCGGTAACAAAGCCACCAGCAGCACTGAAGGTGCGTTCCGAAAGAACGCTGGATGCAGGACAGGCCAGTAGCTCAATTGCATACTGTGCAAGCTCTGGCCAGTGATCCATCCTCAAAACCCAGTAAGCCAGAGGATTTTCGGTGGGAAAGGTGTCCAAGTCTGACCTTGCCCCTAGGTATTCCTGCACCATGTAAATCAGACGCTGGCGATGGGTGCTGGAACCGATCATACCTTGGGGCTGCGGACTAAAAAATTGTCTGAAAGCATCAGTCAGACGGCCACCTTCTCCACCGCTCCTTCTGACCGATGCCTCAGCAACACGTTGTCCAGGACCAGGAGTTTGTAACCTCCCAGTCTCTGGGAACGCGTTGCACAGACCTTTCTGCAAGGCCTCCCGGAGATGTCTCATCCTCTGCTCCCTCTGCGATGGCAAGATAAGGTCGGCAACCTTACCCTTGTACCGTGGATAGAGGAGAGTGGCCAGCCAGTAATGGTCCCTCTCCTTGATCTGAAGAATACGAGGATCCTTCCGCAGGCTTTGCAGGATCAGGGAGGCCATGCAGTGTAGGTTCGCTGAGGCATTCGGTCCGGAGTCCTCTGGGTCACTAAGGACAACATGATCCGCAGCTACCTCCTCCCAGCCACGTACAAGCCCACGGGTTTCTTGGGACTGTAAATCATCCCTACAAGACTGCTGCTGCTGCTGCTGCTGCTGCTGATGCTGAGTGCCAGCCTTCACCTCCATGCTGACACAATCATCCTCCTCCTCCTCTTCCTCCTCCTCATCCTCTTCCTGTGTGATGGGTGGCACAGCAGGAACACTGTCTGGATAAAGGGGGCCTTGAGAGGTAAGGAAGTCCTCCTCTTCCTGCCTCTGTTCTGCCTCAAGTGCCCTGTCCATTATTCCACGCAGCGCATGCTCCAAGAGGTGGAGAAGAGGTACAGTGTCACTGATGCATGCACTGTCACTGCTCACCATCCTTGTGGCCTCCTCAAACGGTGACAGGACAGTGCATGCATCCCTGATCATGCCCCACTGGCGTGGTGAGAAAAAACCGAGCTCCCCTGACCCTGTCCTGGTGCCGTAGTCGCACAGGTACTCATTGATGGCCCTCTGCTGCGTGTGCAGCTGCTGCAGCATGGCCAATGTTGAGTTCCATCTGGTGGGCATGTCACATATAAGGCGGTTCTTGGGCAGGTTCAACTCCTTTTGGAGCTCAGCCAGCCGAGCACAGGCATTAAATGATCGGCGGAAATGCACACAGACTTTCCTGCCCTGCTTCAGGACATCCTGTAAGCCAGGGTACCTGCCCAAGAACCGCTGCACCACCAGGTTAAGGACGTGAGCTACACAGGGCACATGGGTCAGTTGTCCCTGTTGGAGGGCGGAGAGGAGGTTGGTGCCATTGTCGCAAACCACCATTCCTGGCTTAAGCTGGCGTGGCGTCAACCACCTCTCGGCCTGCCCCTGCAGAGCTGACAAAACATCCGCCCCAGTGTGGCTCCTGTCCCCCAAACAAACCAGCGCAAGCACGGCATGGCATCGTTTTGCTTGAGTACTTGCGTAGCCCCTGGAACGCCTACGGAGCACCGCTGGTTCTGAGGACAGAGCACTGGAAGAGGCCATGGAGGAAGAAGAAGAGGAGGGGGTGGAGGAGAGAGGTGTGTCACAACCAATAGTAGCATTTTGGAGGCGTGGTGGCGGAACAACCTCCAACACTACTGCACCTTGTCCTGCATCCTTCCCAGCTGCCAGAAGAGTGACCCAATGGGTCGTGAAAGACAGGTAACGTCCCTGTCCATGCCTGCTGGACCATGAGTCAGCGGTAATATGCACCTTACCGCTGACCGCCCTGTCCAGCGAGGCAAGGACATTGCCTTCCACATGCCGGTAGAGAGCCGGAATCGCCTTCCGTGAGAAAAAGTGGCGTTTGGGGACCTGCCACTGAGGAACCCCACATTGTAAAAACTCACGGAAGGGGGCCGAGTCTACCAACTGAAAAGGCAGCAGTTGAAGTGCTAGCAATTTAGCCAAGCTAGCATTCAACCGCTGGGCATGTGGATGGCTGGGAGTAAACTTCTTTCGCCGGTCCAGCAGCTGCGGCAGGGACATTTGCCTGCTATAATCGGACGTGGGTGTACCGCTAGCAGAGTTCCCGGAAGCACTTGGCTGTGACACACCTAATTCTACACCTTCATTCCTCTCAGAGCAGGTTTCAGAGAGGACTGAAGGTCTAGTGGGGTTGGAGATGCCAGCTGATGAGGAGCAAGGAGAGGTCCGCTTTGTTCTTTGGTGTGGGTCTTTGAGGTACGCTTGCCAATGAGCTGCATGGCAGGTCAACATATGTCTGGTCAAGCATGTGGTGCCCAAGCGGCTGATGTTTTGGCCACGTGAGATACGCTTGAGACATATGTTGCAAATAGCAGCGGTGCGATCTGATGCACTCGTCTCAAAAAAGGCCCACACCAAAGAACTTTTAGAATAACGCGCAGAGGCAGCGCTCTGCACAGGCGGAGCTCTGCGGTGTGATTCAGTCGGTGTGCTGCCCCTAAGCTGGCCCCCGGAGGGCATCCTGCCTCGTTGGACATGTGCCTCCTCCTCCTCCTCCTCCTCCTCTCTCCTTCCAGGCACCCACGTGGAGTCAGTGCCCTCATCATCCCCTCCCTCTTCATCGCTGTAGCAAACCTGGCAGTATGCTGCAGCTTATGGAACATGACTGCCAGATTGCTGTCCTTCTTGAGCATCCCCTCTCTCTGCGCTCACGCTACTGCCTTCCTCTAGCTGAGTGTCATCATCAGAGCCCACAAAACACTGGGCATCCTCCTGGAGCATGTACCCAACACTGTGCTCAATGAGTTCAGGAGACTCCTCAGGAGGACGTGGTGGGTCTAGGGAAGGAGTCACTGATGATGACATTGAGAGGAGGGAAGACGATGCGTTGGCAGCTGCTTTGCTAGTACCCTGAGACTGGGTGAGAGAGGATGAGGAGGATGAAGAGGGCTTGGTCATCCACTCTACCAAGTCGTTGGCATGTTGCGGTTCAACATGTCCAGCTGCCGAAAAGAAGGACAAGCGTGTCCCATGGCCACGTGCTGATGACAATGCACCGCGTCCACGACCAGCACTGTTGTCTCTAGACACAGAGCCTGCTTGCCCTCTTTTATCGGCTCGCGCCTGTCTGCCTCTCCTTGCTGGTCTTCCAGACATGGTAATGGCCTGAAGGGAGTTGGGTAAAAAAGCAGTTGGGTAGTGTATATTGTGCTAGAGGCACACAACACCCACTAACTCCTGCAGATGCCTTTATTATAGAACACCAGAGATAAAGGGGTATATACAGATGTATACTGTGCTGTGCTGGAGGCACACACAACTTCCAATAACTCCTGCAGATGGCAAGTGGTCTCAAATAGAGAAGAGCTATGTAGGTGGATATAGCGGTATGTACTGGGTACAGAGCACGCAGACAGCACGCACAAGCTCCTAACACTACTGACTGCAAGCTCTATTAGAAAAGATAGATCACTAGCTATATAGATGAGGTGAATATAGTGGTGTATACTGCGGTCAGGGCACGCAGACAACAACCACTACACAACAGCAAGATCGAAAATCGTCCGAAAACGATCGGTGTGTACTGTGTTGAAGGTACACAGAACACCCACTAACTCCTGCAGATGCCTTTATTATAGAACACCAGAGATAAAGGGGTATATACAGATGTATACTGTGCTGTGCTGGAAGCACACACAACTTCCAATAACTCCTGCAGATGGCAAGTGGGCTCAAATAGAGAACAGCTATGTAGGTGGATATAGCGGTATGTACTGGGTACAGAGCACGCAGACAGCACGCACTATCTCCTAACACTACTGACTGCAAGCTCTATTATAAAAGATAGATCACTAGCTATATAGGTGAGGTGAATATAGCGGTGTATACTGCGGTCAGGGCACGCAGACAATAACTACTACACAACAGCAAGATCGAAAATCGTCCGAAAACGATCGGTGTGTACCGTGTTGAAGGTACACAGAACACCCACTGCTTCAGACGCCAACACACTACACAAGGCCGCCGCGCTGGCGGCCTTATATAGTGTGGGGTGTGCACTACACAGCCTGAGCTATGATTGGCCACAGGCATCCTGCCTGTGGCCAATCATGGCTCTCCTCGCTGCTGGCGCTGCGATTGGCCAAGCATGCGGGGTCACAGTGCATGCTTGGCCAATCATGAGCCAGCAATGCACTGCGCCATCGCAGTGCATTGTGGGCCGTGAGCGCCACACGAATTTGGCGCGAACGGACCAAAATGTTCGGACTTCGCCGAATGGACGAACAGCCAATGTTCGAGTCGAAACAGCCAATGTTCGAGTCGAACGTATGTTCGACTCGAACACGATGCTCATCCCTATTGAGGGCATGTGGCCTGGTACGGTTCAGGAGGGGGACATTTTTTTTTCATTTTGGCATGGGGTTCCCCTTAAAATCCCTACCAGACCTGAAGGGCCTGGTATGGATTTTGGGGGAGACCCCCATGCCCTTTAAAAAAAAAAAGTGCAGGGTTCCCCTTAATATCAATAGCAAAACCATGCTGGTTTTTTCAATGATTTTTATGTTATATTGTCAGGATCCGGCAATACATTACAGCTGCAAGCAGTTTTGAATGAAATTTTTTCCTTTACAAATGTCATTTTACTGCTCTCATTTATAAAACTATGTATGGCTGCCGTATAAGCAGCCTTACATAGTGCGGGGGCGTGGACTCACCCCCCTGAGCCATGATTAGCCATAGGCCAATCACAGCAGAGCGCACTGTGATTGGCCAAAGCAGGTCAGGTGCATGCTTTGACCAATCAGCAGCCATCAATGCACAGCAACCTCGCCGTGCATTGATGGTCCCACCTTTCAATATAGGGCATTCCACGGGTGCTCAAATTTCCCGGGAACGCCCCATAATGTTCGTATTCGGCGAGCGGGCGAACACTCAATGTTCGAGTCAAACTTATGTTCGACTCAAACATCAGGCTGATCCCTATACAGCACTAGTCTCAGCTGCCAAGCGTTGGTGTAGAGCATGACCGTACTAATAATAGAGATTGTAGTGACTGCCAGTGGTTTCTGCCCTGCTGCCACATACAACAAAAGATCTCATATGCTGCAGAACTGAGGACAGAAGGCCTTTTGTCCACACAGCTTCTGCTCACTGGATATTTTCTCTTTTTCAGACCATTTTCTGTAAATCTGAGAGATGGTTGTGCGTGAAAATCCCAGTAGATCAACAGTTTTTTAAATACTCAGACTGTCTGGCACCAACAACCATGCCACGTTCAAAGTCATTTAAATCCCTTTTCTTCCCCATTTTGATGCTCAGTTTGAACTTCAGCAAGTCATCTTTACCATGTCTAGATGCCTAAATGCATTGAGTTGCTGCCGTGTGATTGGCTGATTAGCAATTTGTCTTACCAAGCAATTGTATAGGTGTACCTTAGAAAGTGACTGGTGAGTGTATAACATTTTTGGGGATCTGATTATAAGCTGTTATAAGGGTATATTTCCCTTTTTCATACCACCTCCTTCTGTATACTGTGCTGTACATTCCCTGTTCTACACTGTATCATTCTGTAAACTGCATTCTACATTCCCTATACCAAAAAACATTCCTGTCTGTGTACTGTGCTGTAATTCCCCTTTCAAAAGTCCATCCTTTCCACACCACCTGATATCTTCAAAATGCTTTGGCATGTTTGCACATTGGCAAGGCCCACATTAAGGCTGAGCCTTCCCTAAAAGAGCTAGTTTTATGTGCACCCCAGGCTAGAGATTTCCAGTTGCCAAATTGTTCCCCTTTCTCTTAATAAACGTCTATTTGCTGTATAACTAGAACTACTTTAATTTCCAAAATTGAAGTGAACAATAATCTCTAAATTAGGTATTGCGGTATTTTATCTCATTTGAAAATTTGTGGGATGGATACAGTGGAGAACCCCTATAGTTTTTTATGGCTAATAAAGTGGTAAAATGTTTTAAACTGTAGAAATATGCCAACTCACTAATGCCGCGTACACATGATCAGACTTTCCGACGGGAAATGTTCGATATGAGCTTGTTGTTGGAAAGTCCGACCGTGTGTATACTGCATCGAACATTTGCTGCCGGAATTTCTGCACACAAATGTTTGAGAGCACAAATTATTTTTTACCAGGTAAGGAGGAGGGGCTTTATTTTAGTAGATGGGCAAGTAAAGAAGAAATAAGACTAGGAGAAGTAATTAAGGGGAATAGGGTTTTCACATATAGGGAACTCACACAAGAGTGGGGGCATAAACCGTTGGATAAATGGAGACACGCACAATTACTGCACTTTACCCGAAGTTTGCCACAACCGTTAAGGGGAATTGAGAGTTTAAGACCATTGGAGAAATTATTGAAGGACAGAAAGTGTATAGTCAAAAGAGTATCGAAAATATATAAAATATTAAGACATGAAGCTGATCTAGAATTACCGAAATATTTAGGGAAATGGGAAGAGGAACTAGGTCCACTCATAAGTGAAGATCACAGGATAAAAATACTTAAAATGACATATTTAACATCAAGAGAAGTCCGTACGAGAGAAATGTCCTATAAATTGATATCAAGATGGTACATGACCCCTCAAAGAATGCTGAGGTTCACAGGGGCAGAGCAAGCAGCGTGTTGGAGGGGTTGTTCGGGGCAGGGCTCATTTAAACATATATGGTGGGATTGCCCCAAAACAACCCCTTTTTGGGACAAAATACCGGTAGTAGAAATTATATGTTTGGTGACACGAAAGAAGATTAAGAAAAGTCCTTGGACATGCCTATTTCATGACACTGAGCTAGGAGTAACGCAATACAGTAGCATGATAGTTCTGCATCTATTGAATGCAGCCAAAGCCCTGATCCCATGTCATTGGAAATCCACACAGATCCCAAAAATAACGGAGTGGGTGAAGAGGGTGGAGCAAACTAGGGTAATGGAAGAAGCGTTATATAAATCACAAGATATGGAAGGAGATGGTCATGGGACATGGCAACAGAGGCTGTCATTCCTGGAGAGCGAAGACTGCCGTGCTATAATAGAGGGATAGGGGGACAGAGAGGGGGGTGATATAGCTGTCTTTCAGCTATAGCGTGGGAGGGAATAAGTTAATGATTTGTAATAAAATGCAACTTTTTAAAATTTGGTATGGTTATCCCTCTCTGGTACCAGTAAAGTCCAAACAAGGTGTTTTTTTGGTATATAGTAGTTAACATGGATGTGGTGTCACTAATAGCCAAGTATTTATATTTTGCTATATATAAAGTTGATTTGAATAGTAGAGTATGGCCTAAAAGGGGATGTGCAGGAAAAAAATACAGAACTAGCCTATTTTGGTTGAGATTCATTCCTATATCAATACAGACAGTTTTTCAATCCCTGTAATAATATTTTTGTACACAACAGTGAGACTCACTTTCCAGTTTTTTTAGTTTGGTAGACTAATGTCAGATCACAGGAGTGTAATTGTTCTTATAGAAAACCATCATAGTTTTTGGTTGTTTTACAATACCTGATTTTATCAGCATGTATTGCAGGGCAAGCCTCTAACTGCATCTCATATTCATGGTAAAACCAGGATTTTGGGAAGTTGAATACTACTAGTATTATTGTCTTGTCATGATGTGGAGCTTTTCAGTTGAATGGAAAACAAAATCTATAATGCTTATAAATACCAAGTCAAATGTTGTTTTTTTACTGCCATGTTGAAGAAACCCAATCAGAATACAGAATAGCATGAACTGAACACTACAATGAATGTTTTTTGGTTGTTGTTGTTTTTATGTCTGGTTTACGTATTAAAAAAATCTTAAAAGAGAACAACGAAGCATGATTGCTAACTGGTTAGCGCAGAGTAAGCACACTTGCATAATACATTTTGCTTTATTGAGTGAGTCAGTTTAGCTTCAAACAGGTAGCGACTACTTTTACTTCATGCACACTTAAAAAGAGTAATAAAGGCAAAAAAAAGGCAATTAAGATACTCTTCCATTTTTTAAACAACCCATCCAGGTCTTACCCAATCCAGGCCACGGGTGGATTCTCCGGCTTCCCTGGCTTCTCCAGCTACTCCTCCCGGCCAATTCGGTCTTGGGACCTGCCTCCTGTCCCAATTGGCCAGGGGGAGAAGCAGGATGACAATAGAAAAAGTTGATTTGCTAATGTCACAAGTGGGTGGGCTGCCCCGAGCCCAACTTTTTTAAAGCCAATTAGAGCCTTAGGCTCTAATCATGTGCTTAAAAAAAAACCCATAGAAATCCATGCGTCCCTTATGGGCCGGCCGCCGCTGAAAAGAAAAACTGGCAAAATTATAAGTCGGTTTTGAAAAGGATACCTTTATTGTCAAAATGGCATCACAGAATAACATAAATGCCACGAGTATAGATGCAGTCACATGTTAAAAAAAAATATGTATGGTAAAAACAGTAATACGGCATGGCAAGCCCATAGTATGGTAAATGGTAAGATCATCCATGTGGAAACAAAAAAGATCACAGAAATATAGTACATACAGTATATTGAAATCAATAGATCATCTACATAGTAGGTGCATCCGTAGGTCTGACGCATTTTGTGTATTTAAAATTACGCTCTTCAGGGGCAGGTGCCCCTGAACATGAATAAATAAATATTTACCATGGCAGGGGAGGGTGTCTGAGTCTGATGTCATGGTGCAATGGAGCCGAGTAGAGTGGCCAGAGCCTCATGTGCAGGTCTGCGGAACAGGAGCAAGGCAAAATGGGAGCAGGACTGTCAGTGCTGTTTAGACTCAGGAGGGGATGTGGCATGTAAGTAATCTGAGCTGCTGTACACTGCTGACAGAGTCACTCTAATGCCCTGTACGACGACAAAATCCATCAGATTTTTTCAGACAAATTTTGGCCCAAACTTGTCTTACATACACATAGTCGCACAAAGTTGTCGGCAAATCCTATTGTTCAGAACACGGTGATGTACAACACGTACGACAGGACTATAAAGAGGCCAGTAGCCAATAGCTTTTGTCTCGTAATTTATTCTAAGCATGCGTGGCACTTTGTCCGTCGCAATTGTCTACACACGATCAGAATTTAAATGATCGGATTTTGTTGTTGGAAAATTTTAGATACTGCTCTCAAACTTTGTGTGTCGGAAATTCCGATGGAAAAAGTCAGATGGAGCCCACACACGATCGGATTTTCTGACAACACGATCCGATCACACATTTTCCATCGGAAAGTCCGACCGTAAGTACGGGGCATTAGAGTAAATTTCACGTCTATGACTAATTTCTTACCCTCCTGTTCTGTTCCTGAGCTACTTACTATATCAAAAATAAAATAAGAAATATGTTTGTTTTGCCTTAATATTCAACTTAAATCACATTGTTAATTGCATATTGTATTTTTTTTGTAGCATAAATACTGAAATTTGCACTTAAAACTGTAATTCTGGAAATGCCAGTAAAAACTTGGCTGTGCCAGTAAATTTTGGGTGTCATGTCAGTGAATTTCAATTTGGTAGGTTGGCAACACTGGACAGCCCTACCTGTCTGGATGCACAGACTCAGATGCTATAGGCTTGTAAGTACCCATAGGGATGAGTTTACACTTCTCTCCTCATATGTACATACTTCTCCCACATATGGCTTCAACCATGGTAAATATTTTTTTATTCATGTTTTTTTGTAGACCCAAGTGCACCTGCCCCTGAAGAGTGTAATTTTATATACACAGAATGCTTTGGGCCTACTGGATGCAACTACTACGTATATGATCCATTGATTTCAACATATTATATGTACTAGATTTCTGTGATCTTTTTTTGTTTTTGCATGGATAATCTTACCATTTACCATACTTTGGGCCTGCCATGCTGTATTACTGTTTTAACCATACATATTTTTTTACCTTGTGATTGCAGATTAACTTATTGCATTTATGTTGTGCTGTGATGCTTTTTTGACAATAAAGGTATCCTTTTCAAAACCGACTTATCATTTAGCCAGTTATTTTTATCAGCGGCGGCCGGTCCATAAGGGATGCATGGATTTCTATGGGGTTTTTTTTTTTGAAGCCCATGATTAAAGCCTAAGGCTTTATTTGGCTTTAAAAAGGCTGGGCTCAGGGCAGTCCACCCGCTTGTGACATTAACGAATCAACATTTGCTATTGTCTTCCTGCTTAACCTCCCGGGCCAATGAGAACAGGAAGCGGGTCCTAAGACCGGATTGGTTGGGAAGTTTGTTTGCTGCCCCCCCCCCCCCAAAAAAAAGGGAGCACCAGCCACCACTGATTTTTGTTTTTAAAAAAACTAGACCTTACAATCACTTTAACGGTCTGTAAGTTTATTTAATTAAGTTATTAAACAACATTACCAGTTTATAATTACCTGTAGGTTATTTCCAGCATAAAAAAAACATCTCTTTAACACCTTACAAAATAATTCAAATGGACCCAAATCTAGTGTACCTGAACCAATTCCTAAACCTTACCCTATCACACCAATAAAATAGGAAAAATATTCAGTGCTGACACACACGAATATAAGTAAAAATGTAACTGCCAGCAGACACTCAAGGTTAATTCAATCAATACCTCAAATAAGCATAAAATAAAAACCAGTGCTGCGCAATTCATTAAATGTCCATAATCAGTAAATATAACTAAAGCAGTCCAAACTGGTGCATGTGGAGACAGTATAATTAACTGATTGGTGCTGTGAAACACAATAAAGAATGGTAGGTCCGGTGGCTTTGATCTTTCCCCCACAAATAAAGATGGCCTCTCACCTCCAGCATTCGACCTGAAACAGATCACTATGCAGTGTATAGATCATTGGACACACAGATCCTCATTCAGAATGCCGTCCTCAGATCAAAGTCAATGGGCAATTCAATCACATGTATAAGAGAGAACAAACCATCTAATGCTCTCTGTTTAAATGTTTATTAGTAAAAAATATAACGAATTTGCACTTACATTAAACCGCCCTCAGATCCGAGTGCCGGCGTGTAGGCATACAATGTATTTGTCAAACCAACAAGATGGGTGACGGGTGACATCATACGTGAGACATGACCCCCGTATGCGCTACATCCATAGGCGGGACTTCCTCCGCGTGGGGCAGGATGCACGTAGATGGACCACTTTGTTTATAAATTAGCCAATCAGAGTCTCTGGTACAGCAGACAAATCCCTGCCTGTTTCACATAAAGGAGATAATAATGCCTCTTAAACCTGCTGACTGGGGTTTACAATTATACAGACGTAAAGTGTCAGAACTTAAAAATATTCAACTAGCGCTACATATATACAATTGTATATAAGGAACAATCATTCCTCTTACATGCAAAATAAATTAATAATAAGAGAGGGACGGGCTTATAAAACAAAAGAGAAAGTTATAAAACAAAGGGGAAGAAACATCCCATATTAAAGGGGCACTCTACCCACAGTACACCAAAGATAAAAATTGTGATAAAAATCAATTAGCAATGCACTACAAATAGAAAATAAAATAATAATAATGACGTCAGTCTGCAACCATCCCATTGGTAGACAATACCATAGATATTAAAAATACACATAAATAACATACAAAAAACTAAAAGATATAAAACATATAAAATATGTAAACATATAATACACAAAAAACACCAATCCATGAGGAATAAAATATACAGGTGTCACCTATCTATTGGAGATAAAACAATTGAGGTTAAAATCTACATTCATCCCTGCAGGCGACATAACTTTGGTCTTATAAATCCAATAGGATTCCCTGCAACTCAGCTGACGAATGTAATGACCTCCTCTTCAGTGTATAGGGACCTTCTCGATACCCCAAACCTTCAAGCATTTAAGGTCCCTATTGTGGCACATTCTAAAGTGCCTAGATATACTGTGAGTCTTGACACCCCTTTTAATATTACTAATATGCTCACCAACCCTTACATGTAATTCTCTAGAAGTGCGACCTACATACTGTAAGCCACAGTCCCAGCATATACACTACCCCTACTGATGTACACATGATCAAACTCTCAATCTGTTAGCCTTTGTACACGGGGTCAGAGATTCCGAAAACCAAATCCGTCAGAGTAATTCCGACGGATTAATTCTGGAAGAGGTCCGGAAGTGATGTTGCATACACACGGTCAGACTAAGTTGTCGGAAAATCCGATTGTACATAACGTGATGACGTTATTTCGTTACGACGGGACTACGTTCAGGCTAGTAGCCAATAGCTTTGGTCTAGGAATTTGATCTGAGAATGGCCCTTTGTCCGTCGGAGTAGGCTACACATGATCGGAGTATGTCAGATCGGAGCATTTTATCTGAAAATTTTACCGGCAAGTTGGAAAACTTGGTCCATTGGATATTCCGACGGAAACAGTCCGATGCAAACCACACACAGTCGGAATATCCGACAAAACGGTCCGATAGGACACATTCCGTTGGAATCTCCGACTGTGTGTACAAGCGCTTACTGTTTGCCTGTAACAGTAGAAATAAAATCTTTCCACTTTTTGATATTTTTACAGGCATTCTTGCAAGTGGCACACCTGCCACATGCATAAAAATCAGACAAAATGCTAAATAGCCTATTGTCCACCATTTTAGGTGGGTCAACAACTCCAGATGCTAAACAATCATGAAGTGAAGGTTTTCGATAAATAAACTCTGGTCAATTCGGAAGTGCAAGTCCAATGATCCGATCAGACTTCAGAATAGGCCAATGTTTAGCAATAATTCTCTCAAACTTCTTATTTTGGATACTGTAATCCATCACGATTTTGAATCCAGAGACACCATCCTGGATATCAGGACTAACAGTCTTATCAGCTACAATGGTACTTCTGTCAGTGAGTCTGACTCTCTCAATTTCTGAGTCAATCATAGACTGTGCGTATCCTTTTTGTTTAAAACGATTGGCTAAAATTTGAGATTGTGATAAAAACTAATCCTCCAACGTACAATTACGTCGGAGCTGGATAAATTGACCCCTACGGATATTGCACAACCATGACCTATGATGACGACTATTTAATGGGATGTACGCATTGCGGTCAGTAGCTTTGAAATGATTTCTGGTATGAAAATGATCATCTTTCTTAAAGATTTCCAGATCTAAAAAGGTAATCTGCTGTTGATCGATACTCCAGGTAAGCTGTATATTTTTATTGTTATTATTGAGTTCATTGATAAATAACTGTAGGCTGGACATGTCACCTTCCCAGATCATTATTAGATTGTCAATATACCTCTTGTAACACAACAGTTTAGGTGGGCGATCTTGGAATACAACTTCTTCAAAACGCACGCCCATTGTTACACCGTGTCCCTGTAAAAAATATTCCTTATCAAACCAAAAATAATCATGACGCTGGTTGCTCTCTCCGCTCTGTGTACAGATCTGTACAGTGGAGGGGAGAGATGGGATGGCAGCAGTGCTGTGGGCTGGATTTGTAGTGCCCACATCGCTGCTCTGTGACAATTACAGTCACAGCCATCACTCCATACTCTGCCAATACCCTGCCATACCCTACCAATACTCTGCAATATCCTGCCAATACTCTGCAATACCCTGCCAATACTCTGCAATACCCTGCCAATACTTTGCCATACCCTGCCAATACTCCGCAATACCCTGCCAATACTCTGCAATATCCAGCCAATACTCGGCAATATCCAGCCAATACTCTGCCAATACTCTGCCACACCCAGCCATGCCCATCTATACCCAGCCATACTCTGCAATACTCAGTAACACCCGGAAATACTCTGCGATACACAGCCGTACCCAGCCATGCTCAGCTGTACCCAGCCATACTCAGCCAATATTACAGTGGGGGAGATGACGTGGATATTACAGTGGGGGAGATGTATAATCAAAGTGGGGATATTGTGAATATTACAGTGGGGACTATATGGTGGTGGAATTTTCATAGGTTTTTGCAAATTTAATTATTATTTGCTGATCCAAAAAATGATCCAATCCATGACTCTGATGTAAGGAAGGATCCAATCCGTGAGTTTTTTGATCCATTGCACCCCTAAAAGGCACCAAAGCTCAAATACCAAAAATGTCACATTACAAACAACCAATCCATATAATTACATATCTAAAACAAAAGTAACTATGAACAGACATAATGCCAGTGGCTTTAACTAACATTTACAATTGGCAATAATTCAGTCATGAATCTGTATTGTATACTTGGAACCTCTTAAAAATATTAAAAATTTTTATTTGTGCCGTTTACATTTATTAATTGATTTATACGGTTTAATTCTGTCAGTATGTCATGTTCCATTTGTGTAATGCTTGCAGAGCTAAAAGAATTTGTGGTTAGAGTAAAAAAAAGGACATAATGTTTGCCGTGAGTGCCAGATCTATGTTTCTTGTCAACAGGTGTACATATTAAAGCAGATCGTTAGAAGGTCAGTGTGTTGAAAACAGAAGCAAACACAGCTGCCCATTATTACTATATCTCCATAGCGTGATTTAGAAACTGAAATGCACGAGTCTGATCTATGTAACACACAGCTGATGTATAAAATATCACAAAACACTCTCTATGACCACAGAGCTTCATAATCCAGTCCTCCATTGTTTTCATTAAAATATCGGAATGTCCTTTACCAGTAACGCAATCAAAATGGGAGTCTTCACCAAACATTTCAACTATGGCTAGTGCTGTGCAATCCAAGAGGCAATTGTAGCAGTAATCTGAAACCCCATTAGATATACCCACCCTGGTACAAAAAATGTCCAAGAAGCAGTCATAGACAAATAAAAACAACATTAATAATTATGACTTCAAAATTGTCCAAGCAAAGTTAAAGGGGTTGTAAACCCTCAAGGTTTTTCACCTTAATGCATTCTGTGCAATAAGGTGAAAAACCTCCTGTGATGCAGCAGCCCCCCAGAGCCCCCTTTTTACTTACCTGAACCCGGTCTTTCCAGTGACGGGGACGAGCAGACCAGCTCCAGCCAGTGTCTCGGCTCCTGATTGGATAGATTGATAGCAACAAAGACATTGGCTCCCACTGCTGTCAATCAAATCCAATGATGCGGGGGGGGCCTGCTGTCTGTGTTAATGGACACAGCAGCAGGACACGGGAGCGCGCCTGCACGAGTAGGGAGAGCGCATCTCCGATGGGGCACTCATTGTGGGGAGGACCCAGGAGCACTGCTGGGGGGCCCCAGAAGAGGAGGAAAACCAACTGCACTGAGGAGGTAAGTATGACAAGTTTGTTTATTTTTTTATTTTAAAACTGAACCTTTACATATCCTTTAAAGCCTAATTCAAGGTTTTGCATTACTTTAAAGAGTTTATTTGGGCCAAGTGGGCCCAGATGAAATATTTATATTACTAAGAAATGCAGCTTTTGTCAGCACTGTATAAATTGTATGTATCATCAACTACGTGTAGTGTACTGCAATGGGGTCCAACAGTGGTATGGGAAATTCCCATCTACTGCTGGAACAAAACTAACTGATTGCATTACAATTTCTACCTCAGTCAATTAGAGGAAACCTTATATTTATTCATAAATGGCCTTATAATGGCCTATAATGGCCTTATATTCGTTCATTAATAGCTAAACAGTGTTCAGCCCCACTCAATTGTTTTCTAAGAAACTGACAAGATGGAACACAGCACACTATTACTGCATGTAGTTGATGGTACATTTTATACAGCACTGACAGCAGCCGCATTTCATAGTTTTGATATTTTTATAGTGATTAAAATTAAGGTTGTTTTTATTTGTATCTGACTGTTTTTTTGTTTTTTACCAGTGTGGTTGAATCTATTGGAGTTGCAGATTATTGCTTTAATCATCTCCTAGATTGCACAGACGTGTTTGGTGAAGACTGGGGTTAGACTTAAAATCAATCAAGCATAGTATTCAACTCAGTCTGTCACAAGACTACTCAAGTTGTACTTGAGTAAAAAATGGAGAGGTTTTTATGTCCCATGGGACCTACAGTAGGTCCCAGTATTCTTTTTACATTAGCAAATAATAAGTCTAAGTTTCTAATGCAAACAAATATTAAAATAATAACATATAGAACCTTGAAAAAGACCCCCTAAATTAGTGGTGGTGCTTAAACCTTAAAGCCCAACTCCAGCCAAAACATTTTATCTCATTTTGGAGACTTTATGGAAACATTAGGGCCACTGTTTTTATTTATTTTTTTGTTTTTTTGTTGCCCCTGTGTCCCTACTGGGCAGAATGCCCTTCACTTCTTGTCAGAACATACATACCATATTGCTTGCATGTTGTCACTAGATCAGAAAGTAAGGAAAAAACTTTCTAATAGAACAGACAGAAATTAAAACCTGGAAACCTCTTCTTAGTTATATATCAAAAACAAATTGTACAACGTTTGGCATTGAAGCAGAACTGAAACCAGCCTTTTCTATACTGTAATTTAAAAGCATCTTATTGTCATATAAATATGAGCTAAAACTACCAGCCTTCTATGTCATCCATTGCACACCGCCTGTATCCCACACACAGTAGGACAGTTTGGCCATCTCTATTTCTTCTCCTGCAAGTGTACATGTGTGCTGCTCTTCTTTACTGGGATGTTAGAGGTACCTGTGCATACGGTTGGAGGGTCAAGTTATTGAAGATCCAGGCCATCCTTTCAGCAGAAATAGGCTCCTTTTTAACATGCCAGTTTTTCCTACCTGGTAATTCAGAATGGTGCGTTTTAAATTTGTAGGGAATCCCAATTAAATCACATGAATTGAGGCCCAAAATCAGAAATATTGCAAGACAATCTGATGTCAGTGGAAGGATTACATCAGCCTCACGTCTGGAACTCTCCTTAATGCATCATGCCATTATTGAAAGTGAGGGCTTTAACATGAATGAACAGTAGACTACTTACAGATATAGACAGTTTAAGGACAGATCACAGCACGTGTTGATGCCCTGCTGCTTTGCTAGAAATTTTAAATCATAGTAAACAGTTTTGGAAAAAGAAAATAGCACAGGAGGTCCACACTTACTTACTGTTTCTCTTTAAAAAAAAAGTTAATTTTGATCTGGGCTTAGCTGGTCTCAAACTGCTGCTGACAACATTCAATCCCCCCTTCCTGTTTACAGGTGTCTCCTTTACTAGCAGGCTGCATGTGTGCCAAGACTTGAGCCAAGCTGTGTGCACCCATTGAAACACTCAGCACCCAGTAAGCTATCCCACTGTTCCCTCCTCACAGAATTTTGACAGACAGCTGAAGGAGTCCATACATCTCTACCAACAGTAGTCTCCTCTATAAACCAGAAGTTCAGGAAAGTTCAAAAGATTACCCTGGAGTTGCGGTGCTGAGTACCTGTCACAACCCATCTGAGTACCTGTCACAGCCCATCTGAGTACCTGAGTACCTGTCACAGTCCATCTGAGTACCTGTCACAGTCCATCTGAGTACCCGAGTACCTGAGTACCTGTCACAGCCCATCTGAGTACCTGAGTACCTGTCACAGTTCTTCTGAGTACCTGAGTACCTGTCACAGTCTATCTAAGCACCTGTCACAGTTCATCTGAGTACCCGAGTACCTGTCACAGTTCATCTGAGTACCCAAGTATCTGTCACAAGCCTGTCGGAGTACCCGAGTACCTGTCACCAGCCCATCGGAGTACCCGAGTACCTGTCACCAGCACGTCGGAGTAACGGAGTACCTGTCACCAGCCCGTCAGAGTACCCAAGTACCTATTTGCAGCCCATGCCTCATAGAATACACATTGGGGTATTTTCTTTCCAAAATGGGGTCATTTTGTGGGTAATTCCATTGTCCTGGTGCTCCAGGACCTTCAAAAGAGTGATAGGTAGGAACGAAATGAGATCTGTAATTTATGCTCCTAGAACGCCTGAAGGTACCACTTCCATGTTGGACCTCTGTATATGGCCAGGCTGTGTAAAAGTCTCACACAGGTGGTATCGCAATACTCAGGAGGAGTAGTAGAATGTGTTTTGGGGTGTAATTTTTGCTATATACATGCTATGTTTTAGAAATATCTTATAAATGGACAACGTTTTCTGAAGACTTGTGTAAAAAAATGAACTATTCAAAAGACTCATAATGCTTCAGAGAATATACTTTGGGGTGTTTGTTTTCTAAAATGGGGTCATTTCATGGGTACCTGAACTACAGGCTGCTTACTATGGGTAATACCACCTTGGGTATTAGTTGGACACCTGCCAGGATTGACATTGTGGGGTTGCCTAATCAAAGGCAAATAGACTGTTTCTTCTGAAAGGGAAGTTACATTTCATAAGGGAGTTTTACCCAGAGCTTAATGAATGTGATGTAGTTTCACTTTGCAAAGAATACCCAATCACATGCAAAGAAATATAAAGAAAACTTTTTTGCTTGCACTTGATTGGATGATGGGAGTCAGTGGAGCTCCGCCATTTTTACTAAGCTCTGGGGAAAATTCCCTAGAAAGTGCAACTTCCCTTGCAAAGCAAACAGGTAGAGGTTTAGTAAAACAGGTGCATACAGATACTGGTGCAGCTGTGCATAGTAACCAATCAGCTTCCAGTTTTTTTTTTTTCTTTATCAAAGCTTAATTGAACAAGCTGAAGTCAGCTGACTCCAGTTTGTTTAATTAAGCTTTTATAATAAAACCTGTGAGCTAATTGGTTACTATGCACAGCTACACCAGATTCTGTGTGCACCAGTTTTAGTAAATTTCCCCCAGTCTGTTTGGCATTGGTACATGTTTTCATCAACATTTGTCGTGGTCTGAATGCCATTACAATTACTGTGCATATGCATGAGTATGTTTTCTGTACACATATGGTTGTCTTTTCACTGCAGCAAACATTTAGAAACACCTTTAAGGATCATTCTTTTTTAGAAATTGTGATTCTCAATTACCAGTTCTATAGAAATGTTCTAGACTGTAGTGTTTCTCCCTACACCTCCCAAACAAACCAAATGTAATCAAGATGTTCTTGAGTCATTTGTCTGTATGAATATTATATTGCAACCTCTCTGTGGATTGGGATTGCTAGAAATTGTTCTATATTGATAATGAGGAATGTATGGGCATTATCTACATAAAATAGTACATATTTTTGAGGAATAAATAAATGGGTGGTGAAACAAGAATGATTTAATGGAATAAATGTGTGAGGGCCATGTTGTCCCTGCCATCCTTTATAGGTGCAAACAAGCAGTGATGAAACAACCCAAGCTGTACAATGGAAGGAACACTTTCAGAACATGAGACACCAAAGAAGTTAATTGAGTGAAACCATATCCCATGGGGGCTTAAGTTCTTGCATTGTATTTATGCATTTCCCATTAACAAAGCTGGTTGTAGATTTACTTTTTCACTGACACAGGCAGTTAAAAAAAGGTCTACTACAAATGAGTTCATTAAACTTAACAGGCATTCAGAGGCACCATCATACAGATTAATAATCATTAATAGGAACCTTGGTCATTGTCTTGTTTTCAAATGTCATGGAATGTGTTGATTTAATAGTGAAATTAAACACAAATGATCAAAATATATGTAAGATTTGGTTTGTTATTCATGTATCTGAAAGGCAGGTGGTATTTTGGACACTTTTTACCACCACGGTTTTATTTGGATATTAAAATGTTCAAATAGAAATTTGTTTTTGATTACACTTTACTCAAATATTATAAAAAAAACTAGAAATCATGTTATAAAAAGATAAAACATTTCCTAAAACTCTGAGAGGGAGGAGGTGAATTGCACTCAGATCCTGTATAAAATACATAGCTAAGTTGTATAAAATAAGCCTCAAACAGCTTTGCTGAATCCTTTAAAGCAACATTCAGCTTAGGTTTGAGGACATTAAACACACCATTTAAAACACCGCTAACAGGTTTTGGCAGGCATTCATTAAGCTTCAGCACTACTTGAAACATGATAAAAGCCTGCTTATATCTGCCAGCAGCTTGTTTAAAGTGACTGTCGCACTTCCATTAGGCTCTGTGTTAAACACCCCCAAACTGGGATTGAATGATACTTTTAAACTCACATATTGTAGACACATGTAGAGAAAGGTTTGTGTTGGCCAAATAGGCCTGTTCAAACCTGCTGAAGTACATAGTATGTAGATGGCTGTCGGCTTCTATCGAAGTCCCTTTAACCACCCTGGAAAAAGGAGCAGCTGCTCAGGAAACCCACCATACCCAGGACATTTTCTAGCCTTGGATGATTTACCTGGCCTTGGGGTGCCTGGTTCTGGAGGTCAGGAGAAACATTTATTTGATATATTAATAGCCCAGTGATAGCCTAGTTTATGTATAACAACCACCTGCTTCATCAGACATTAGATATGACCACATTTATACCTCCTTTAAGAGCGAGAAGAGATGCAATTTTCTCGCTTTCTTACTTAAAACTGTGTAGCATATACAGTATCTCACAAAAGTGAGTACACCCCTCACATTTTTGAAAATATTTTATGATATCTTTTCATGTGACAACACTGAAGAAATTACACTTTGCTACAATGTAATGTGAGTGTACAGCGTGTTTAATAGTGTAAATTTGCTGTTCCCTCAAAATAACTCAACACACAGCCATTAATGTCTAAACCACTGGCAGAGACCAGGTCACAGGACAGTATTCCAACATGATAATGACCCTAAACACACCTCCAAGATGACCACTGCCTTGCTAAAGAAGTTGAGGGTAAAGGTGATGGACTGGCCAAGCATGTCCCCAGACCTAAACCCTATTGAGCATCTGTGGGGAATCCTCAAATGGAAGGTGGAGGGGTCCAACATCCACCAGCTCGGTGATGTCATCATGGAGGAGTGGAAGAGGACTCCACTGGCAACCCGTGAAGCTCTGGTGAACTCCATGCCCAAGGGGGTTAGGGCAGTGTTGGAAAATAATGTTGGCCACACAAAATATTGGCACTTAGGGCTCAATTTTAACATTTTCACTTAGGAGTGTACTCACTTTTGTTGCCAGCGGTTAAGACATTAATGACTGTGTGTTGAATTATTTTGAGGGAACAGCAAATTTACACTGTTATACAAACTGTACACTCACTTCTTTAATAATGTCCCTAAAAGTGCTGGTTACCCCCACCCCCACTGTATTTATTTATTTATTTGCATCAGCATAGGTCTGCTACAGCAGTATCCAACTTGTCAAACTATATTTTGGCAACAGCTTGCTAAGGTACCTTTCCAAAGTCTACAATAATTCTTCAAAATTTGCCTTCCATTGACTTTATTGCAAATTGCCTCAAAACTTCCCTTCCCATTTTTTTGATGAATTCGGTGAGCTCTGGGAGAACAGATTTTATGTAAAAGGTATCAAATTACTCGTTTTTCAAAACTGTTATATTATTATTATACAGGATTTATATAGCGCCGACAGTTTACGCGGTGCTTTACAACATTAGGGTAGAAAGTACAATTACATTACAATTCAATACAGGGGGGAATCAGAGGGCCCTGCTCGTTAGAGCTTACAATCTAGGAAGGAGTGTCAAGTTATACAAAAGGGTAATAGCTGTGGGGGATGAGCTAAAGGAGAAAATATTGCAGTTGTTAGATGGAGGCAGTATAGGCTTCTCTGAAGAGGAAAGTTTTCAAGGATCGCTTAAAAGTGGATACATTTGGAGACAGTCTAACAGATTGGGGTAGCGAATTCCAGAGGATGGGCGAGGCTCGGAAGAAGTCCTGGAGGCAGATATGGGAGGTGGTGATGAGGAAGCTAGAGAACAGGAGGTCATGGGAGGAACGAAGAGGGCGATTAGGTTGGTATTTTGAGACTAGGCTAGTGATGTAGCTGGGGGCAGAGTTGTGGATGGCTTTGTAACTTAATGTTAGTATTTTGAATTTAATCCGTTGGGCAAGTGGCAGACAGTGGAGGGATTGGCAGAGAGGGGTAGCAGTCACTGAGCGGTTTGTAAGGTGGATGAGTCTGGCAGCAGAATTCATGATGGACTAAAGGGGGGATAGTCTATTTAAAGGTAAGCCAATGAGGAGGGAGTTGCAGTAGTCAAGGTGAGAGATAACCAGGGAGTGAATCAGGAGCTTTGTGGTTTCCTTGGTTAGAAAGGGACGTAGCTTAGAGATGTTGCGGAGGTTGAGGCGGCAAGCTTTGGAAAGTGATTGGATATGGGGCCAAAAGGAAAGTTCAGAGTCCAGGATAACACCTAGAACCTTGGCACGTAGGGATGGGTGGATAGTTGTGCCAGTCAGGGGAAGTCAGGGGAAGAGGCACATGGGGGAGGAAATATTATAAGCTTGGTTTTCGACAAGTTGAGTTTGAGGAAGTGTTGTGACATGCATGCAGATATGTCTGTTAGCAAGTTGGTGATACGTGAGGAGACTGATGGAGTGAGTAGAGGGGTGGAGAGATAGATTTGTGTATCGTAAGCGTAGAAATGATATTGAAAGCCATGAGAGATTGAAAATAATAGAGGTCCAAGAACAGAACCTTGGGGAACCCGGACGGAGAAGGGAAGAGGAGTGGAGGAAGTAGAATTGTAAGTGACACTGAAGGTGCGTTGGGATAGGATGAGAGCCACTGAAGAGCACAGTCACTGAGACCAAGGGAGTAAAGTTTTTTGAGGAGGAGGGGGTGGTCAAATGTGTCAAATGCAGCTGAAAGATCCAGAAGTAGGAGTACAGAATAGTGTCCGCTGGTATTGCAGTAAGTCATTTGTGAGTTTTAAAAGAGCAGTTTCTGTGGAGTGTTGAGGGCGAAATACAGATTGAAGGGGATCAAGAAGGTTATTTTTAATGAGGTGGTCACTCAGTTGGTTGTAAACCAGGCATTCAAGGAGTTTAGAGGAAAAGGGGAGCAAGAGGTTGTTAAGATTGGTAGGGTCCAAGGATGGCTTTTTAAGTATGGGGGTGACCAGTGCATGTTTTAGAGCATTTGGGAAAATGCCAGAGGTGAGGGAGAGATTGAAGATATGGGTTAAAGAGTGTAGGACAGAGTCAGAGGGTGACCGTAGTGTTTGAGAGGGAATAGGGTCCAGGGGGCAGGTGGTAAGGTGGGCGTTAGAAAGGAGCTTAGCAACTTCATCTGTCGTAGCAGATTTGAATAAGGGGAGTGTCAATTGTATTTGTTGATATGGGGTCTTAACTAGGGAAGATACCTGTAGAGTAGAGATTTCATCACGGATTGTATCAATCTTATATGCCTGGAAGTGGGTGATTTACTACAATTTTGATTTTTTTTTACATGCAAATTTAAAGTACTGTTGCCGACAGCATGCCAGTTGCTTACACTGTAACAAATATAACTGTAATTGTTACATTTAGGCATTTTACAGCCAAATAAGTAAACTATTTACTAAAAGAGTAATTTATTCACTTCACTACAATTTTCTGATTGTTTCTAGAATCCAGTTGTATGTTGAGGAAATTCTTTTTTTAAACCATTCACCATGACCATTTGAAGGCAACACAGTTTTGCTGGTTAAGCGAAAAATGTGTTCTTTTAGTATACCAGCTCCTACATCACACACAATACAAAAATTACCAGCCAGATGCTACCCTACTGTAGGTGTGGTTCATTGAGATAATCATCTGCAGTCTTCCATATTTCATAGCAAATTGTCACTGAAGAATAACAAAGAGGTAAAAAAAGAGTGTCCATGACGCTATAAAGTTCATGAGAAGTATTCATAAGTTGATATAAATCTGTAAGTGGAGAAGTTAGAATGTCACTTCCAGGAAGAGGGCAATACCTGACATAACTTAGTAACTCTTCAATTAATTTTTTTCCACACAAAAGAACTGATGACTGAGCTTCACCTCTCAGTCACTTCATAAAATTCTGCTGACAACATCCCAACCCTTCCCAACATCCCACCATACATTGTAAAAACTGAGATCTCTTTTGCTAAAACATCCAAATCAGGGGATTTGACTAGTCATTTTCAATTAATAAATCAATAAATGCAAAGGCTTAAAAGTTAGTGTAACAAATGGCACATTTTAGAATTTTTGCAGAGTGTATGGGTAAATTCATCTATTTATTTAGCTTAAGTAAATATTACTTTCTGGCATCTCTTTTCATATTTGCACGCAATATTATCGTCAAAATTGTTGCCGTCTTTCAGTTGGCTTTTAGCATGCATTTTCTTGATTGTAATTGGAAAATCATTGTTAACTTGACACATTTGTTTTACTCTGTTTATACAGTCCTGACAAATCTTAACTCTGGTGATTAGTTTTAAAATGGGCCATTATACTCTGCATGGAATATTTAGCATTTGCGAAAATGTATTATAGCAACTCATAATGCAATTGTAGCACGTTTTGTTGGAATCTCTCCAAAGAATATCTCTTGAAAATATATTACTTAGTAATCTCAAACATGCCCAAATAAATAAAGCTAATGTAAAACCAAGGTAAAAAACATACATATGCACTTGTAGGGGGATGGGAGTAGCATTTGTGCTCCCATGGATGGTACCCTCTCAATGTTGAGATTTGGTTGCTCAATGACCAGGCCATTTATGCACTGCGTTAATTTAACTTACAATTGTGCAGTCGTGCGATGCTGTACCCAAACAAAACTGATGTCCTTTTTTTCCCACAAATAGAGCTTTCTTTTTGTGGTATTTTATCATCTCTGTGGTTTCTATTTTTTGCGCTATAAACAAAAGAAGAGCGTCAATTAAAAAAAAAAAACACAATGGGGGTTATTTACGAAAGGCAAAGTGCACTTGAAATTGCACTGAAGTGCAGTTGCTGTAGATCTGAGAGGGACATGCAAGGAAAATGAAAAACAGCATTTTAGCTTGCAAGTGATTGGATGATAAAATCAGCAGAGCTTTCACTCATTTCAGATCTACCCCTCAGATTTACAGCGACTGCACTTCCAAGTGCACTTTCAGTGCAATTTCAAGTTCACTTTGCACTTGTAGTTTGCACTTGTAGTGCAAAGTGGATTTGCCTTTCGTAAATAACCCCCAATATCTTTTACTTTTTGCTATAATAAATACCCCACATTTTTTTTCAAGAAAACAATTTTTTTCCTCAGGCAGATATGTATCCTTCTACATATTTTTGGTAAACGAAATCGCAATAATCGTATATTGATTGATTTGCGCAAAAGTTATATCGACTACAAAATAGGGGATAGATTTATGGCATTTTTATTATTATTTCATATTATTTTTGGCCCCCCTAGTGGCCAAAAGGCGAAGCAACGTAAGGCAATGTCGTTTTACCTAGCCGTGCCATTCTGCCGCAGTAAAACTGCGGTGGCTGGTCAACAAGCAGTTAAGGAGCGAGGAATACTTGCTTGTTGCCCCAGTCATACTTGGCCAGCTAGTTTACATGCCTAGAGAAGTGTCTGGTATGGATTTTGTGGGAACCCCTTGCTGGGTTTCTTCAGTAAACATTGTTGTGTTGACACTGACATGTGTATTGTCACCTTAAGAAAAAAAACACTGTGGGGTGCCTCTGTCAAAATTCATATCAGACTCTTATCCAGCAGATAAAGCTCTGGTATAAAGATTGAGGGGGCCTCATATTGCTTTTTACAGGCAGAAAGAAGCCGAGGGAGAACTTTCATAGTGGTAGATGGTTTTCTTCTCTAAATGTGACTTTTGTAGGAGTGCACCATACTTGTGCTCAACCTCCCCTCAGGTTTAAATACATCCGTAAGCGTGTTATTTAAAGGATCTTTGTATTTTTATTGTAGCCTTTTAAGCCACATTAAAAGACCCACTTCTCACTTAAAGTGATTGTAAAGGTATTAAAAAAAAAAAAACAAACATGTCTATACTTACCTGCTCTGTGCAATGTAATTGCTGCCACAAACCTCTTCTTTTCGAGGCCCCCGCTGGTGCTTCTGGCACTTCTCCTCTGTCCAGTGCCCCCATAGGAATCCCAGCTGCTGAGTCCATTGACACATTGACTCTCCCCCCCCCCCCCCCCCCTGCTCCCTCATCACTGACTTTGATTGACAGCACTGGGAGCCAATGGCTCCTGCTGATTCACCAAAGCCAGCGAGACCCGGAAGTGAAGGAAGAAAAGAGCTCTGCAGACGTTCACGACACTAGATAAAATGAGGGCTCAGGTAAGTATAGGGGGGCGTAAGGGGGGATGCTGACACCTTGCATTAAGGTAAAAAAAATTAGGCTTTACAACCACATTAATTGTATATACAGTATCTCACAAAAGTGAGTGCACCCCTCACATTTTGTAAATATTTTATTCTATCTTTTCATGTGACAACACTGAAGAAATGACACTTTGCTACAATGTAAAGTAGTGAGTGTGCAGCTTGTATAACAGTGTAAATTTGCTGTAAATTAGTTTTGAGGCAATTTGCAATAAAGTCAATGGAAGGCAAATTTTGAAGAATTATTGTAGACTTTGGAAAGGTACCTTAGCAAGCTGTTGCCAAAATATAGTTTGACAAGTTGGATACTGCTGTAGCAGACCTATGCTGATGCAAATAAATAAATAAATACAGTGGGGGTGGGGGTGACCAGCACTTTTAGGGACATTATTAAAGAAGTGAGTGTACAGTTTGTATAACAGTGTAAATTTGTTGTTCCCTCAAAATAACTCAACACACAACCATTAATGTATAAACCACTGGCAACAAAAGTGAGTACACCCCTAAGTGAAAATGTCATTTCTTCAGTGTTGTCACATGAAAACATAAAATAGCATATTTACAAAAATATGAGGGCTGTACTCATTTTTGTGAGATATTGTATGCATAAAGTCACATGACAAGTCACAGCCCATTGATTTCAATGGCGCCCGTTCCCATCTATGTGACTTTGAAAAGGTACCTGCAATGCTTTGATGTGACTTTTATCCAGAGAGTGAAAAGTTTGACCAAAGTCACACTCCAAAAGCTGCACTCTAGCCTTAGGCTATATTTCCACTAGTGCGACTCCAAAGTTGCGTGATTTAAAGTGCGACTTTGAGTGCAGCTTGGATCCAACATTACAGTCCAGATCAAAGTTGCATCAAAAGTCGCATTAGTGCAGGCTCCTTTACAAAGTCACATAGATGGGAACGTTTGCCATTGAAATCTATAGGCTGTGACTTGTCATGCAACTTTATGTGTCCAAAGTCGCATGAAAAGTCGCACTAGTGGAAACGGAGCCTTGAACTCATTTGTAGCTAACTAACTTACATGTAGCTCCCTCAGCTGGGCGTGTGCCACACCATGCCATCATAGTGTCCATCACGGTACCATGCAGAAACAACCACGTGGTTGTACACTGTAGAAAATCTGCTGCATGTTGCAATGTAATCTATATTAAAGTTTCTAACAAACAGAACCAACTTCCAAAGCCTTCCCCTCCCCCCTCTCTCAGGAGAAACTGCTGGCCAAAACGAGGCTGTGAGGATAGGAGGAGATCTGAGAAGGAGAGGAGGGATGGGGGTGGGACTGGGTAGGTCTAGGCATGTCTGTCTAAAAATGAGAGGCGAGATGGGGGTGGGGCATTATCAGACAAGGACAACGTTTTCAGGAAGTGAGAGGCTCCCGTGCAGAATTCAGAAATAAGGAAATAAGGTTGTCCCTGAAGAACAGAAAGAATCCTCCTGGCAAGAATGTAAACCAGGAGGCTAAAGTATTGAGTGTGCAAGATACAGTAATGGTGGAACCTCCCTGCGTGGGTTACTGATGTCTTTGTGAACTTTTACGTACTTTTAAATAAAAGTGGGCTGCCAGGCCCTTAAAAATACAGTTTTTGACTACCTCACTCACTTGAAAATGCACCTACCGCTTGAGTCTGATCACCCCAAACTTACACAATATATATGTACATATCGATATAGAAATTCCTACATTCATACATCATACAATCTAGGATTAGAGTAAAACTGGGTGAGTCAATGAAGGGGAAGGAACTACATACCCTCATAGACATTCTTGCATTAAAATGTCATTTTAACGGGCACCATTAGAAAAAAGAATGTTGTGGAACTGGAACAAGTGCAGGGAAAGTATAGAAAGAATAGTAAGGAATGTAGTAAGCATGTCACCTCATCAATGAGGAAAAAACAATTGAACTAAAGGCAATTAACCACTTTCGGACCGGACCATTTTGCTGGCTTAAACTCCCTGGTGGTATGATTATGTCGGATTTTAGGTGCTGAAAGCGGTACAATGTTTTGCATGGAAATTTGGAGTTTTATATTGTAATTCTGTAATTCTTAGGAATAACTCACTTAAATCTGCCCAAACAAGAGTCTAGCAGACATCCCGAGTATGATAAAATTTGAAAACCAAAATCATAAATAAAAATATAATAAATAACTATAAATAATTATATCAAATAATAATATAATAATAATAAAAATTATTCAATAATGTAATCAAATCAAAAACACAGAAATTTGCTCAGTTGCAGAATTGTCACGGTCATTACTTTTCAGTGTTTGATGACGGTTCTCCCCACAAATCACTATCGCTGCGAGCAATTCTGCCAGTGATTCTAATTTATTATCACTGTTTTCTAGCTGGTCTAAAGCCACTTTTGATGTAAAGGGACAGTTTTGGTTGCTATGGACAATCTCCAGTTTCCAGGCAGAAAGAACAGTTTTTTATAATATAAAACTGCATGCAGGGCATTGGGCAGACCACTAGGGACAAAAGGGATGTGAAATAATTACATACAGCATTGTAATCTGTAAGATTACATTATACTGTATGTAATGTGTGTGTTTCACTTTTTGAATTTGGTGCCGTTCTTAGTCCCCATGCATTGCAACGCTCGCAGGGAACGGAGCTCGGCTCCGTGATAGATCGAGAGGAGGACGAGCCGCTCGCACTGCGGGGAGACATCGGTGGATCCAGGGGATAAGGTAAGCATACTCATCCTGGAACCGGCAATGCGATCCCGAGTCTGGCTCGGGGTTACTGATAATGGTTCTGAATTTTCACCCCGAGCCAGATTCGGGAATAGGGGGGTTAAGACCAGACCACTTTTTGCGATTCGGCATTGCGTTGATTTAACTGACAATTGTGCGTTCGTGCGACGTGGCTCCCAAACAAAATTGGTGTCCTTTTTTCCCACACACAGAGCTTTCTTTTGGTGATATTTGATCACCTCTGCGGTTTTTATTTTTTGCGCTATAAACAAAAAAAGAGCGATAATTTCGAAAAAAAAAAAAAAAATTTTACTTTTTGCTATAATATCCCCAAAAAATATATAAAAAAACTTTTTTTTTCCTCAGTTTAGGCCGATACGTATTCTTCTACATGGTAAAAAAATTGCAATAAGCGATTATTGACTGGTTGGCGCAAAAGTTATAGCGTTTACAAAATAGGGGATAATTTTATGGTATTTTTATTAATCTTTTTTTTTTACTAGTAATGGCAGCGATCAGCGATTGTTATTGTGACTGTGACATTATGGCGGACACATCGGACATTTTTTACACATTTTTGGGACCATTGTTATTTATACAGCAATCAGTGCTATACAAATGCACTGATTCCCGTGTAAATGACACTGACAGTGAAGAGATTAACCAGGAGGTGGCAGTGTAGGGGTTAAGTGTGTCCTAGGGGCATGTTTCTAACTGGGGGGGCATGGCTGTGTTTTACAGATCACTGATCTCTGCTCCAATCACAGGGAGGAGAGATCAGTGTTACTTGTTGCTAGACAGAATGGGGAGATGCTGTTTACATCGGTATCTCCTCGTTCTTCCTCCCCGTGAGACGATCGAGTCTGCGGAACCTGCGGTCAGACTCACGGTTGTCCCGATCAGCATGCACACATTCTGCTGTCACTGTGCACGCGTTGGCATGATGGCAAATTCAAAGGGACGTACCCGTACGCCCATTTGCATGTCCGTGCCATTCAGTTGGGAAGCGGTTAAGGGGTAAATGATCTCTTTGTAAAAGCATGTAAATGGATTATATAATTTACCAATAATTTGTTCAACTTAACCGCTT
The DNA here is from genome assembly GCF_037356315.1 of Lithobates pipiens. Taxonomy (NCBI): domain Eukaryota; kingdom Metazoa; phylum Chordata; class Amphibia; order Anura; family Ranidae; genus Lithobates; species Lithobates pipiens. The sequence continues at coordinate 355,647,873 of NW_027507764.1, read as the reverse complement.
GCCGAGCAGCCTTTGTCATTATACTGTGGCAAGTCGGTACATTCCTGAGAGCCGTTGTAGCTCCTTTAAGCGGGATAGCAGGCAGGTGGCACACACGCCCGCTGCACTGTGGGGGTGCTGATGCTCGTGGCCGATGGTCACAATGACCATCGCCCATGAGCGATTGCTGGCACGAGAGGCAGAACAGGGATGTGTGTGTGTAAACACATAAATCCCTGTTCTGTTCTGTGAGGAGAGACAGATCGTGAGTTCCTAATAGCTAAGAACAACGATCTGTCATCCCTTTTAGTCAGTCCCCACCCCCTACAGTTAGAACACACACTAGGGAACACTGTTAATCCATTGATCGCCCCCTAGTGTTAACCCCCTCCTTCATTTTTATAGCACTGATCGCTGTATAATTGTCACTCATCCGAAAAATGTGTCAAAGGTGTCCGATGTGTCCGACATAATGTTGCAGTCACGATAAAAATCATAGATCGCCGCCATTACTAGTAAAAAAAATAATAATAAAATGCCATAAATCTATCCTCTATTTAAGTGGTTAAAAGAGAAGTATGGGTTTTCATTTTTTTTTTAGATTCATACTTACTTAGGTGGATGGAGCATCAGACCGATGCTACAGTTGTCCCCCGGTGTCTCAGCACTGAGAACTCAGCCACCAAACACCGCAGATGGGTTGGTTCTCACTCCTTCCTGAGCAGAGGGATGCTTTCTGTCAATCAGCATCTCTCCTGCTCTGCTCCTCCACGCTCATTGGATTGATGAGCTGTGGAGGGGTAGGGAGCGGCCATCAATCAAGGCAGCTGATGGATCCAGACTTGGAAGTTGGGCTGACATGCTGCCTCGCCTGATGGCAGTGACATCAGTGAAGAGCGGACTTTAGACTGCTCTCTGCTGAAAACGGGTCACAGGAGTGCAAAACTAGTTGCACTCCTGTGACCCAGAGGAGAATATCAGGCTTAAAAGCTCAGGCTGGGCTTCTCCTTTAAAGCTACCACAGCAGGTCCAAAAGTACTGTTGGCTACTGGAAAAAAAAGAGGTTTTATCACTGTAAAAAGTTGTCCCTGTGAGCTAGTTCTAGCCAATTCTTTAAATTCATTCTTTGATTCTTCATTACATCCATTCATCTTTTCTTCAAAAAAGGGCTGGAAACATTCCCTAATGCAAACATTATAAAGGATTAAAGAAGGCCCGGAGATAGGATGAACAAATAAAAAGCAGGGCTGGCATGACAGGGTGGAAGGGGAACCAGGCAGTGGAGGGTTAATGTGCCTTAGAGATAGGTGGGAGTTTCTTACTTATGTGATTGGTAAGCAGACGGGGTGACAGGGAGGAACATAGAATAAAAGACTGGAGGAAGGGGTGGTACCATGGCAGTCGACGTTGGGAAGACAGCAGTGGAATGTCCCGCTCTCACTCCCTGAGATAGGGTAAGTTGATTTTGGGTGTCGGCGTGGAGATGGCTGTTGGGCCCCTTGGATGGGGTTAAAAAATCTGTTTGTGGGATACAATTGGAGAACCATCATTTGTGTGTCCTCTGTTTGGGTGTAGTCCTCTAAGAGGGACGAGGTATTAGTAGACCTAAGGTCTGTGGGGCAAGTGCTAATTTACCCGGGTCGTTGTTCTTGCAGCTGGGGACATCTAGATTTAGTTTAAGTTACTGGTAAAAGTGTTACTTACTCATTTTGCTGTTTAATAAAAGGCCGGATGGCCATTTAACTCCAACCAGTGTCATGTGTTTACTGGGACTGGGGGCATGGGGGGTTGAAGGTATAGGGGAGACCAAGTATTAGTAGCATGGATACTTCTGAGCTACCACTGTCATGAATTTGTATGATAAATAACATTGCATTGCACGAGGTTGCAGAAAGTGGATCTAAGCAGTCATCCAATATCCTTTGGGGATCAGGAAGGACTTTTTGCTTGTTGGATCAAATTGAACCACCAAAGTTATTTTTCTTCCTCTGGATCAAATTCAAGTTGAAAATATCTTTGTTTTGTTTTTTTGTTTTTTAGATGCGAATGGATCTAAACTGGGTATAACTTAAATTTGTAAACTAGATTGGCACATACAATACTCCTGCTGTTGTAATAGGATATCCAGAATCTATGGTATAGAAGCAATGTCACCTTACCTTAAAGAAATAAGACTGTCTATACCTTATGGGTGCTCAACCTTTGTCCCTCCAGCTGTTGCAAGTACCTTCATGCCTCTGCCTTTGGGAGTCATGCTTGTAACTGTCAGCCACGCAATGGATCATGGTAATTGTAGTTCTGCAACAGCTGGAGGGACACAGGTTTCACACCCATGCTATACCTGTATGTCAGACATGTCTCAGTCATAAGTGTTTGAATTTACACTAGTCCATCTAATTTCATTACTGGAATACTGATCTAACCTGTGGCAGACTGACCAAGGACAGCAGGGTACGGGGTTTATGATCACAGTGCCATGATGATAGAAAAAAAGATACCAGAGGCCAAACCCATTATGGTTCCGCAGCTGCATCCTGGAAAGAGGGGGATGGTCTTGACAATGACTACTAATGAGTGAATCCACTCTGATTCTCTTTGCCAGTATACCAGGAAATGCAAACTTGTGATCTGCTTAAAAAAAGGTAATGAAGCATAAAACTAGGCAAACATACATTTAATTATCTTTCTAAATAAACTCAAATTGTATAAATTCAATTTGTTTGCAACTACTAATGCCTTTTAAAACAGATATTACCTTGTAAAGGTAGCAGTGACATCAGTGACAATAGCACAGCATATAGTGTGTACAGAGAACAGGGCTGTGGGGGGGGACCCAGCAGACACACTCACTACAGGCTTCCTGCAGACAACTAAAGGGGTGGATGCAAGATCAGTCACACAACACAAATAATGAGAGAGCAGCAGTTACTGGTCTTTAATATTGGAACCCTCTGCAAAAGACGAAGATTCACACTGATTACTACACAGATCTGGAACACAAAGCCCCCCATGATTTAAGTAAGAATATATATGTTTTTTGTATTTAGACATTATTTGCATATCTCAGAGTTAAGCTTTTATTTTCAACAAACCGCTGTTGTAACCACCCACTGTAGTTCAGGTTCCTTTACATCCTAAATAAGTGGGCTAGTAGGTGCATAGACCAGTAAGGGGTCAAAGGGACACTGCTGCTCCTGATGACACCATTATGATGAAATGCGTAGGTACGGATTTTACTTCTGGTTTCCAGCTTCTCAGCACATCGGAAGGCAATCTGGACGCAGTGTTTATTGCATGCACTTTTCTTACCTATTCACAAAAGTACCTTTTGGCTTTATAAAAAATACATTTATACAAATGGATTTAGACTGGTATGCCTTTTTTGTCTACCTGTTACCATATGAACATATCCATTGAGTGTATACAGTGAAGAGGAGGAGGTGATACCAAACACCATTTGAAGGATTTGGAGTACATATTCTTGGTACCCTTGGCCCCTCATCTGGTGAGTGCAGACCTGGAGGGGGAGCACGAGTGATTTCACCTATTCACCAATTGCTTATACCTATACAATTATTCCAGCACTTCCCACTTTGAATGTAGAGAATTTATATGGATATTTTTAAAGTTTATTTATGAAGTAATGAATTCTTTTATTGCCCAAGAGATTTGTGTTTACTGAGCACAAGAGCACTTTCACAGTGTAAATTTATAAGTGCAAATGTATTTATTAGCTATGTTACAGCTGGGATAATTTGGTTTGAAAAAGAAAACACCCTTTATTTAGCGCAACATTTAAAGGTACAGTACACACCAATTAGTTTATTTTCATTTATTAAATAATGTGTGATACACTGTATATTAGCATATAATTTAATTTGCACTATAATTAAAGGCACAGTGTATACACATTTAGTTAATAGAACAAATAGACACTTGTATTGGGCATTGCCACACTTACCTCTCCTTTACACTTATCTTTATTTACTCCACCTAAGAGTGGAGATTTTGTGGTAAGGCAGCAGCTGTATTGTAGATCAGAGATCCATAGCGGGAATTTATATCTATATTATCTCACAAAAGTCAGTACACCCCTCATGATTTTGTAAATATTTTATTATATCTTTTCATGTGACAACACTGAAGAAATGACACTGTGGGGGTTATTTACGAAAGCAAATCCACTTTGCACTACAAGTGCAAACTACGAGTGCAAAGTGCACTTGAAATTGCACTGAAAGTGCAATTGGAAGTGCAGTCGCTGTAAATCTGAGGGGTAGATCTGAAATGAAGGGAAGCTTTGCTGATTTTATTATCAAATCATGTGCAAGCTAAAATCCTGTTTTTTATTGTCTTTGCATGTCCCCCTCAGATCTACAGCGACTTTACTTCCAAGTGCACTTTCAGTGCAATTTCAAGTGCACTTTGTACTTGTATGTTGCACTTGTAGTGCAAAGTGGATTTGCCTTTAGTAAATAACCCCCTTTGCTACAATGAAAAGTAGTGAGTGTACAGCTTGTATAACAGTCTAAATTTATTGTCCCCTTAAAATAATTCAACACACAGCCATTAATACCTAAACCATTGGCAACGAAAGTGAGTACACCCCTAATTGAAAATGTCCAAATTTGGCCCAAAATGACAATATTTTGTGTGGCCACCATTATTTTCCAGCACTGCCTTAATCCTCCAGGGCATGGAGTTCACAAGAACTTCACAGGTTGCCACTGGAGTACTCTTCCACTCCTCCATGATGACATCACAGAGCTGATGGATGTTAGAGACCTTGCACTTTCCCACCTTCTGTTCAAGGTCAGATGCTCAATAGGGTTTATGTCTGGAGACATGCTTGGTAAGTCCATCGCCTATACACTCAGCTTCTTTAGCAAGACAATGGACGTCTTGGAGGTGTGTTTGGGGTTGTTATGTTGGAATAATGCCCTGTGACCCAGTCTCTGAAGGGAGGGGATCATGCTCTGCTTAAGTATGTCACAGTACAAGTTGGCATTCATGGTTCCCTCAATCAACTTTAGCTCCCCAGTGCCAGAAGCACTCATGCAGCCCCAGACCATGACACTCCCACCACCATGCTTGACTGTAGGCAAGACACACTTGTCTTTGTACTCTTCACCTGGTTGCCACCACACATGCTTAACACCATCTGAACCAAAAACGTTTATCTTGGTCTCATCAGACCACAGGACAAGGTTCCAGTAATCCATGTCCTTAGTCTGCTTGTCTTCAGCAAACTGTTTGCAGGCTTTCTTGTGCATCATCTTTAGAAGAGGCTTCCTTCTGGGACGACAGCCATGCAGACCAACTTGATGCCGTGTGTAGCATATGGTCTGAGCACTGACAGGCAGACCCCTCACCCCTTCAATCTCTGCAGCAATGCTGGCAGCACTCAAATTTATTTCCCAAAGACAACCTCTGGATAGGACGTTGAGCATGTGCACTCAGCTTCTTTGGCTGACCATGGCAAGGCCTGTTCTGAGTGGAACTTGTCATGTTAAACCATTGTATGGTCTTGACCACTGTGCTGCAGCTCAGTTTCAGGGTATTAGCAACCTTCTTATAGCCTAGGCCATCTTTATGTAGAGAAACAATTCTTTTTTTCAGATCCTCAGAGAGTTCTTTGCCATGACATGCCATGTTGGACTTCCAGTGACCAGTATGAGAGAGAGAAAAAACAAATTTAACACACCTGCTACCCATTCACACCTTGTAACACTAACAAGTCATATGACACCGGGGATTGAAAATGGCTAATTGGGCCCATTTTGGACATTTTCACTTTGAGGTGTACTCACTTTTGTTGTCAGTGGTTTAGACATTAATGGCTGTGTGTTGGATTATTTTGAGGGGACAGCACATTTACACTGTTATACAAGCTGTACACTCACTACTTTACATTGTAGCAAAGTGCAATTTCTTCAGTGTTGTCACATGAAAAGATATAATAAAATATTTACAAAAATGTGAGGGGTGTACTCACTTTTGTGAGATACTGTATATTCCTAACACAATATAATACCCAATTTTGTAGTAAAACAAATAATATGAAATAACACTGAGTAAAAATGAGCCCAGCATATCACTCTTTAAAACTGTGTATGCCTGTGGAATGGCATCAAACTATAGTATCTAAAAATCTCCATAGACAACACTTTAAAAGCCTTTACAATTTACCAGTTTAGAGTTACACGTATTGCTCTTACACACCACATGCATGGTGCGCTAGTTATTTAGATATGAGTGCAGGACCTACATGCATGTTCTCATTTGCTCATGGGTATGGGGGAATGGGGGCACTTTAATATTTTGAAAAATTTTATTATTTCTTTTATTTTACTTTTTTTTTTTTACACTGTATCTTTATTTATTAAACGTTTTTGCTATCATAGCATTAGCATAATAGGTTCTTTGAATGGAGAGATCTGGGGTCCAAGATCGGTTTGATCAGATGCTTTACAAGTCGGTAACAGGTTGTAGGCATCAAACCAAAACTGGAAGTGATGAAATCCTCATCGTTTCCAGTTTCTTACATCACAGAGGGAAGGCAAGGTGGTTATGGATGTACCTTCCTCCCCTCACTCCCCTCAGCACAATTGGGAGAACCTGGTCAAGGTGGCAGGCGCTGGCGGGTAGGGGGCCCCCTTCCGTTGACTGTAAAAGTGATCTAGCAATCACTCAGATCACTTTTACCTTGTGCAGAGTTGCTGCATCGCTGCAGGATGTCCAAGGACATATACAGTATATACGTACAGCAGATGTTGCCATGAGATGGAATTGCCATGGGATGCCATCTATTTGAAATGCCATCCCAAGGCAACTATTAATGACAATTTACTTTTAACAATGGGTGCATTTTACTATGTATGGATCCCCGTGAACTTTTAGTACTGAACTTTTGCAAACATTTGTTTTTCAAATACACACCTGTTTGTAAAAATACTACTCACTCGTAGGGCTAACAGATAACAATATTCTCTACTGGTTTGTCATGGAACCTGATTTGGCATTGCTGGAAGATTGGTCAAAGCAGCGGAGACTGCAGTTCACTGTTTCTAAATGTAAACGAATGCACCTAGGGAAAAAGAATCCCCTAAGAGAGAATAATATTGGGGGTCTAGTGTTGGCCAGCACTACAGAGGAAAAGGATTTGGGGGTACTTATTTCAGATGATTGAAAAATGAGAAAACAGCGAGACAAGGCAGTGGGACAATTCAAATTCTAGGATGCATCACTAGAGAGATTACCAGCAGGAGGGAGGAGGTTCTGATTCTCCTATATAGATCTTTAGTGAGACCTCATTTAGAATATTTTGTCCAGTTCTGGAGACCTCACTTACTGAAAGATATTGATAAAATAGAATGGGGTGAAAGGTTTTGGGGATAAAACATATTGAGAGCGACTTCAGGAACTTAATACTGTTTCTGTGTTTCTAATGCCGCGTACACACGAGCGGACTGTATGGCGTACTTAGTCCGTCATACAATCCGATGGACAGTCCATCATACTTTCGACTGAACGGACTTGACCACACACGGATGCACAAACAGTCCGTCGAAAGCTTGCGCGATGACGTGTACAGCACGTACGACGGGACTAGAAATAGGAAGTCCAATACACAGCAAAGCACCCTTCCACCGTGTAAATCCTTTCTGAGCATGTGCCATTCTTAGTCCGTCGAACTAGCCTACTGACGAGCGGATTGTCCGCTGAAACCAAAGTACGACGGACAGAATTTCAAAAAATCCAAAATAGTTAGTACGCCAGACTGCACGCTGAAAAAGTCCGCTGAAGCCCACACACGAGCGGACTGTCCGCTGAAATGTGTTTCGACGGACTAAGTACGCCATACAGTCCGCCCGTTTGTACGCGGCATTAGCCATATATACATGTCATGCGGGGAAAGATTTTGGATGGTTTTAAATAGTACTTTTGTAATTTTTGCATTGGAGTGTTATACATCCTGTCCATGATAATCTCCATTTAAGATAAAATATTCATATTGCATTTTAATTATGTACTTTCACTAGGCTGTAATTTGAATGACACCAGACAGCATTTAATCCAAAAAAACAACATTCGAGTGTGAATTTTTTTAAAGACAAATGGCAGCAAAATATCGTACTGACTCCATAAAACTTATTTAAGCGTTTTTGTTAGGTTGCATTTTGACAATGAGAGACACCAGACAGCTTTTAATCCAAAAATCAACAATAGAGTAAATTATTTAAACATTTTCTAGAACCAGCCCTTCCAAATACACAAGTGCTTATGGAGTAGGAGTAATACATATAAATCCCTTAATGGGTGAAAAGATTGCGGACAATTAAGGTTGAAGCTGTTACCATTTAACCTGCTATACAGCAAGTATCAAAATTACATACATCAAACAAAACAAACAAGGAAGCACTATAAGTAAATTATTTAACAGAAACAGGCAGCCAAATATTCTACTGACTCTATGCACAGCATTTAAAGCGGTGTTCCAGCCGCAAAAAAAAATATTTTAAACACAAACACTGTAGCTGCTGACTTTTAATAAGGACACTTACCTGTCCATTGAGCCTGCAATGTTTGCCCCCTTGTGGCCTTACTGACGGTTTCCAACTGCTCATGCGCGAGTCACTCGTTGCTTTGTGAATGGGCAGCTTGTCTTCTGGGACACACATGGGTCCCAGAAGATAATGGGGGGGGTGAGGCTTGCTGCAGAAAAGGACGTGACAGAAAGAAGAAAACAACATTAGTGAATATTATTTCACAGAAAAAAGTGACAAATATTACATATTTACATAGTTACACAGCTGGTAAGGTTGAATAAAGACACCGGTTAATCCATTTCAATTTGCATGTGTGTGTATGTGTGTTTTTATGTCGCTATCAATTTCCATATCCCTGTACATTGTGTTCACTGAACAACACATCTAATTTTTGTAAAAAAAAAGTGACTACACTCTGTGCTAACACCTCCAACTGTGGAACTGAGTTTTGCAAATTTGACAGCTCTACCAGTAAAGAACCCTTTACGCAGTTTAATATTTAATAATTTCATATCCAACGTCACTTGTGTGGTCTCATGTCTTCTTTAGAGGCCTTTTTTTCACAATGATACAGTTACCATGTAAAGATGTGTATACAGTGTTCATACCCCCTCTTAAATGCCTCTTTCCCAAGGAGAATATGTTTATTTTCTGTAGTTCTGAGGTCCTCCAGCCCATTATGAGTTGTGCTGCCCTTCTATGGAATATCTCCAATGCAATATAATATAATATATATATATATATATTACACACACACACATGAACTTTAATGGCATCCCAGTCTTAGTCCGTAGGGTTTAACATTGCGTTAGCCAACCCTTTGCAGCTATAACACATTCAACTCTTCTGGGAAGGGGGAAGGCTGTCCACAAGGTTTAGGAGTTTGTCTATGGGGATGTTTGACTATTCTTCCAGTAGCGCATATGTGAGCTCAGGCACTGATGTTCGACGAGAAGGCCTGGCTCACAGTCTCCACTCTAATTCATCCCAAAGGTGTTCTATCAGGTTGAGGTCAGTAAAGTTCCTCCACCCCAAACTTGCTCATCCATGTCTTTATGAATCTTGCTTTGTGCACTGTTGCCCAGTCATGTTGGAAGAGGAAAGGGCCATTCCCAAGCTGTTTCCACAAAGTTGTGAGCATGAAATTGTCAAAAATGTCTTGGTATGCTGATGCCTTAACGTGGTTGTAATGGGAGAAGTTTTTTTAGCTTAAGGCATTGTATACATTAGGCTAAAAAAAATATTTGTGCAGCAGCTCACGCAGCCCCCCCCCCCCCCTCATACTTACCTGAGCCCATCTCTATCCAGGGATGTTGCAGAAGAGACTTGGCTGCCCAAGACTCTCCCTGATGATTGGCTGAGAAAGCAGCGGAGCGTCATTGGCTCCCACTGCTGTCATAGTTAGTGAGCCAATGAAAAGAGAGTGGGAGCTTGGCCTAGCCATGGCTCAGTGTCTGAATGGACACACAGAGCTGCGGCTCAGTTTGGGTGCCCCTATAGCAAGCTGTTTGCTGTGGGGCACTCAGCAGACAGGAGGAGCCAAAAGCACCAATGAGGGACCTGAAAAGTGGAGGATCTGGGCTGCTCTTTGCAAAACTACTACACAGAGCAGGTAAGTATGCAGTGTTGTTACTTTTAAATACAAAAAAACAAGACTTTAGTATGACTTTAAGATTTCCCTTCACTGGAACTAAGGGGCCAAGCCCAACCCCTGAAAAACAATCCCACACAATAATCCCCCCCCCCCCTCAAATTAGTAGGTCCAGCAGAGCACTATTTTTTAGTTGGAGCTTCTACCATTTGACTCCATACACAGCATTTCATCACTTTTACTTTAAACGCTTTTAGTAGGATGCATTTCAAAATGGAGAGACACTGGACAGTTTCTAATCCTAAAATAAACATTAGAGTGTATTATTTCTCAGTAAAATGGCAGCTAAATATTTTATTAAATCCATACATAGTATTTAGGAATTTTTACAGACTTCATACACATTATTTTGGCACTTTTTTCTACTGACGCTTTACACACTATTTAAAGCAAAGCCCCAATCTCTGAAGTGAAAATTAAAAGTCAGCAGCTACAAAAACTGTAGCTGCTGACTTTTAATAAACAGCCCCTCACCTGTTCCACGATCCAGTGGTGTGCTCACCCAGTCGTGTTCTCCCTGTGTCCTCCCTCGCTGGCGCCAGCATCTTCACTATGGGCACTTGGCTGTGACATCTAGGGACTTCACAGCTGGGTGCCCACTGTAAATGCTCAAGCAGTTCTGTGCTGTACTCTGTGACTGGTCCCAAAGTCTTTTGGAACCTGTCATGTGTCCCAGAGACTTTGGGGGGGGGGAGGAACTTCCACTTCTGATCGCCTAAGGTGATCGTACCCACTCCCCCCTCCTGCTCAGAAGTTCTATTTCACAAACAGTTGGGGAGGAGGCCTTAAAGTGGAACATCCCCTATTGGATGGAGCTACGTTTTAAGTACTTTTACTAAGCAACATAAAAAGGAAAGATACGAGGGAGCTTTTAATAACAAAATCAACATCACAGCATGAATATTTTAAAGCAGGCAAAATATTTAACGTAGTCCTTACACAGTATATAAGTATCCCATGATTAAGTCTGGTATGACGAAACATGTCGGTGGCGTGGCTATCTGGCAACTAACACTGAGATACTAAGCTTGTATACACGGTGGTGGAAGGTGGTGCTGGACGAAGGGGACAGTATAAGCAAGCTAAGGCGCCCTATTCAAATTACGGACCTGCTGTGTGGGACCAGGCGGGATTCGTGAGGAAGGGTGAGAGAAAGCGATTCAGTTCCCTGTTAAAGAGGTCTGCTGTGACCACCAATACCCCAGCGTATTTAAAGCACTTGTTGAAGTTGGAGTGTGGAGTGATTTGACTTTCTTTGAAGTGGCTTATTTTCATATTGTTCATGTGAGTGCATAAAGAGTGAATTGTTTTAAGATTAAAGTGTGTTTATGGTATTACACTATTGGAGGTCTCCGCTGTGATTTCTTTTGAGGCACATACACAGAAATTTCTAAGTCGAGAATAACCAGTGATTTGCGACACTATATCCAAACCATCTCCTGAGAGGTTTAAAGCTCTACTAGCCTAGCATGCAAGTGTAAGGCTTAACAGCTGGTGAGTGCTCTCATGAAGGGGGGGTCACAATCACGGATGGTGTGGTGAAGGAATTAAGAAATTGCTTTGGACACTGAAAATTAGTTCTGCACTTTTAGAAGGACTTTTGCTGGAGTGTTGAAATATAATCAATTTTGGGTGATGGACTAATTTACATTCATTCATTAATAGTTTTTTTCCTTTTTCACTATGTTTTATATATAAGTGGATACATATATCTTCTTATATCCACTTGAAGGTGGGGATATATGTAATTGATGTGATTTGTGTTCACTGTATTAAGTTCATTGATATATGTAAAGTACTGAATATTTTTATATTATTGTAGGTAGATTGTGGGGATTAATATTCACACAGTAATAACGCTACGGGGTATTATTTATTTGTTCACTATTAGCAACAAATTAGCAACAAATGATGCACCTATGTTTTGTTGACAGTATATAAGTAGTTTGACTATGCTGCATTTTAAAATAGGGGGACACCAGGAAGGTTTTAATCAAGAAATCAAAATTAGAGTGCGATTATTTCACAGAAAAAAGCCAGCAAAGTATTGCTGATTGTCAGGGAAGGCATGTCCATAGTACAGATGAGGCTTCACAGAGCAGACCAGCAACTAGCCGGACAGACGTTCATAGTCGTGGGCTTTGGAGCTCGCACAGATGCACACATCAGTCACTAATGCTGGTGCCAAGCAGGCTATTTAAACAGGCTTCTGTATAGACTCTCAGAAATATGTCACAAAAAAGGAGATTTTTTTCTTATAACATTAGCAGCGCTTTAGAAAAAAATAGAAAATAAAACGAAAAAAACATTTTTTATACACAAAAAAAGTATATATATATATATATATATATATATATATATATATGAGTTTAAATCAAATTCATTAAATACAGATAAAAAAGTCTAATGCCGCGTACACACGATCGGAATTCTGGCCAGAAAAAGACTGATGAGAGCTTTTCATCGGAAAATGCGACCATGTGTATGCTCCATCGGAATGTAGCTGTCCGAATTTCCGCCATCCAAAAATTGATAGCATGTTCTCAATTTTCCCGATAGAAAAGCTTTCTATCGGTAATTCCAATCGTGTGTATGCAATTCCGACACGCCAAAAATCACGCATGCTCAGATTCAACTACGAGACAGAAGCTATTGGCTACTGGCTATTAAACTTCCTTTTTATAATCACGTCATACGTGTTGTACGTCACCGCGTTATAAATGATCGGAATTTGATGTGATAGTGTGTAGGCAAGACAGCTTGAGCCGAATTCCGTCGGAATTCCGTCGGGAAAACCATCAGAGCTTTTTCCGACGAGAATTCCGATCGTGTGTACGCGGCATTAGTGTAGAATGATATATTTCAAGTCCAATAAAGTGCAGGCATACTTGTGCAAAAGAAACACATCCACAGACGATTTCTTGTGATGACTCCAGAAAGGAAAAAAAGGAAATCCTTCACCACACCAACTGTGCTGACCCCTAAAGGTATTGCACTTACCAGACTCAGCTGGTTTACACGCTCATCAGGTTACACAACTGAATGATCACAGCATGTCCCGCGACCGGACTCACAGGGGTCCCGACCAGGGTGGCATTGAATATTGGACGTACCTGTGCGCCAATATGCCTGCCCGTGCCATTCTGTCGACGTACATCGTCGTGCGCTGGTCGGGAAGTGGTTAAAGGATACGTTTACCTTAAGTAATATGTTACATGCTGTACACCTGTATTCAAGAAATTCTTGTATTATTATTGTAACACCTGTTACACTCTGATCCATGAAAGGAGGTGGCGGTGTTAGGCTTAGTCACATGTCCCCTAAAATAAACCAGTCTCAGGTTATCAATAACCTTATCTGCCCCCATTCCCCCCCCCCCCCCCAAAAAAAAAAAAAGGTTCTTTCCACAATTACCAACTCCTGCCACCTTCCTTGGCCCATTCTGTTGCTTGGGCACTGTAAAGGTGCCACACAATGTTACTGCAGCTGGACCTCAGTTGCCAACTGTCTAATGTTTGCTGTAGAGTACATTCTGCTTTTTGTCTTTACCGTCTATACTGTTGCCCAAACGCTGTTGATGGACCTCAGCTGCCAAATCGAAGGTTTTCTGCAAGGTAAATCCTACCTTGAGCTATAAAGTTTATGGCCTATTCTGGAGCTCTAGCATTCAGAAACATTTATGGCTATTTTTCCACAGATAAAACACTTTAAAGTGTTCATTTTGGGATAAAATCTGCTTTGTCTCTCCCTCTTAAATTGCTGCCTAACCAAGCTGCTTACATACTGTATAGCTACTTAATAATATTTGTGACTATTGTCTCTCATATAATACACTCTAACACAGTAGTGGCTGTTGGTATATTTTTTTGGGGGGGCAACAAACAATGTCCACACAGCCACCTCCCCTCGGTCGGGTTACCCGCATGCCCCCCCAGTTAGTCAATCACCAGCCCTACAGTTACCCCATCTAGGTCGCTGGCAGTGCTTCCTCTGGGCAGCAACTTCCCCTGCATTTCCTCCCCCCGGCATCACGGTAGCTTCCCTTGTGCATCTCCTCCCTCCTCCTCCTAGGCGGGCACTAGGATTGCTTCTCTTCTTGGAAAATCGGATGACAGGTCTCAGGACCCGCTTCCTGATTGGCCGGGAGGAGAATCAGGAAGACAATAGAGAATATTAATTCACTATTGTTACACAACAAGAGCCCACCCTTTTTTTTAAAGCCAAGTAGGGCCTCAGGCTCTAATTATGTGCTTCTAAAAAAAAATTGTAATCCATGAGATTAGGTGGGTGGTCCCTGTATGGACAGGACGGCACTGCCCTAATGTTTGTTGCAAGATAAAACCTGTCACAGTTACCCCCCTTACACTGCAGCTTTAGCAAGCTACTCATATACTGACCAGCCACTAAAAAATATACTTCATTATTGTCTCAGATAATAAACCCTAATCTTTATTTAAAAGATAAAGGCTACCTCGTCTCTCCATCTTACTGGCCAAAAATTAACGGTCTATACCATGATCTTGATGTATATAAGCATATAGGTTTTAATATTAGAATGTTTTTTATGCCATGTAATTTCATATTTGTGCTTTTATTCATGTTTCCTTTGTGTGAAGTACATCATTATATTTTTTGTTATACTTTGTTGTTAAACTGGTATTTTAATGTGTGTGTAATAATATGTGTGCTGCAATTTAAAATCCCTTTCATGGTACAAAGATGCTGGTACCATTTGGAATGCTGACACCCAGGGGCGTAACTATAGGGGGCGCAAGAGTCGTGGCCGCGACCGTGCCCTATGCTGCAGGGGGCCCATGTGGCCCCCCTTTATACATGGAGGGCGGCATCATAGACTAGGCGTACCAGTGTGTGTACCGTGCGCACGAGTGGCTGCTGGATGGAGGTGGGGGGTGACTAGCAGAGCTCCATGCTCCAGTACCGCACTGGCTGCTCTTTAGTTCTGCATTCCCCACATGATTTGTTTCCACAGCCAGCTCCTCTGGGTCCCCCTCTCCTGCTCCATGCAGTGCTGCTCAGTCCGGTGCCAGTCCCGCCCCCTGAGTCAGCCCACACTGCACTGTATGCTTCTCCCGGGCAAACAAACTAAGCACACAGATTCAGTGCAGCCCTGTGAGAGCTGGCTCCTCAGAGGACACCTCAGGCTTGTCTGCCAGCCTCCTTCCCCGTCATACACAGATGACAGATCTTTCTGGGAGATACACTGATGTCTGTCCAGCACGCTGAAGGAAGCCCAGGCCACCATGAATGAATGCCTGCAGCTTGGTCATGGTTAGGGAGATGACCCCATCCCCCACACATGACCCCATCCCCCACACTGAGACAGGTACCCCCCTATGGACAGGGACCCCATCTCCCCTATGGACAGGGACCCCATCTCTCCTATGGACAGGGACCCCATCTCCCCTATGGACAGGGACACCATTACCCCTGAGACAGGGAC
This sequence comes from Lithobates pipiens, assembly GCF_037356315.1. Classification (NCBI taxonomy): domain Eukaryota; kingdom Metazoa; phylum Chordata; class Amphibia; order Anura; family Ranidae; genus Lithobates; species Lithobates pipiens. Next base: position 355,632,233 of record NW_027507764.1, on the reverse strand, counting down.
CCCATCTCCCCTATGGACAGGGACCCCATCACCCCTGTGACAGGGACCCCATCTCCTCTATGGACAGGGAACCCATCCCCCTATGAACAGGGGCCCCACCCCCCCTGGGGGCAGAGACCCCATCCCCCCTGGGGACAGGGACCGCTTTGCATCTGGGGACAGAGACCCCTTCTCATCTGAGAACAGAGACCCTCTTCACCCCTGAGACAGGGACCCCATCACCCCTGGGGACAGGGACCCCATCTCCCCTGAGACAGGGACCCCATCTCCCCTATGGACAGGGACCCCATCACCCCTATGGACAGGGACCCCATCTCCCCTGAGACAGGGAAACCATCTCTCCTATGGACAGGGACCCCATCTCCCCTATGGACAGAGACCCCATCTCCCCTATGGACAGGGACCCCATCACTCCTGAGACAGAGACCAATCACCCCTATGGACAGGGACCCCATCACCCCTATGGACAAGGACACCATCACCTCTGAGACAGGTACCCCCTATGGACAGGGACCCCATCTCCCCTATGGACAGGGACCTCATCTCCCCTATGGACAGGCACCCCATCACCCCTGAGACAGGGACCCCATCTCCCCTATGGACAGGGACCCCATCACCCCTGTGACAGGGACCCCATCTCCCCTATGGACAGGGACCACATCACCCCTGAGACAGAGACCAATCTCCCCTATGGACAGGGACCCCATCACCCCTATGGACAAGGACACCATCACCTCTGAGACAGGTACCCCCTATGGACAGGGACACCATTACCCCTGAGACAGGGACCCCATCTCCCCTATGGACAGGGACCCCATCACCCCTGTGACAGGGACCCCATCTCCTCTATGGACAGGGACCCCATCCCCCTATGGACAGGGACCCCACCCCCCTGGGGGCAGGGACCCCATCCCCCCTGGGGACAGGGACCTCTTCTCATCTGGGGACAGGGACCTCTTCTCATCTGGGGACAGGGACCCCTTCTCATCTGGCGACAGGGACCCCCTTCACCCCTGAGACAGGGACCCCATCATCCCTGGGGACAGGGACCCCATCTCCCCTGAGACAGGGACCCCATCTCCCCTATGGACAGGGACCCCATCACCCCTATGGACAGGGACCCCATCTCCCCTGAGACAGGGAAACCATCTCCCCTATGGACAGGGACCCCATCACCCCTGAGACAGAGACCAATCTCCCCTATGGACAGGGAACCCATCTCATCTGGGGACAGGGACCCTCTTCACCCCTGAGACAGGGACCCCATCACCCCTGGGGACAGGGACCCCATATCCCCTGAGACAGGGACCCCATCACCCCTATGGACAGGGACCCCATCTCCCCTATGGACAGGGACCCCATCTCCCCTATGGACAGGGACCCCATCACCCCTGAGACAGAGACCAATCTCCCCTATGGACAGGGACCCCATCACCTCTGAGACAGGTACCCCCCTATGGACAGGGACCCCATCTCCCCTATGGACAGGGACCCCATCTCCCCTATGGACATGGACACCATTACCCCTGAGACAGGGACCCCATCTCCCCTATGGACAGGGACCCCATCACCCCTGTGACAGGGACCCCATCTTCTCTATGGACAGGGACCCCATCCCCCTATGGACAGGGACCCCACCCCCCCTGGGGGCAGGGACCCCATCCCCCCTGGGGACAGGGACCTCTTCTCATCTGGGGACAGGGACCCCTTCTCATCTGGGGACAGGGACCCTCTTCACCCCTGAGACAGGGACCCCATCACCCCTGGGGACAGGGACCCCATCTCCCCTATGGACAGGGACCCCATCACCCCTATGGACAGGGACCCCATCACCCCTGAGACAGAGACCAATCTCCCCTATGGACAGGGACCCCATCTCATCTGGGGACAGGGACCCTCTTCACCCCTGAGACAGGGACCCCATCACCCCTGGGGACAGGGACCCCATCTCCCCTGAGACAGGGACCCCATCTCCCCTGGGGACAGGGACCTCTTCTCATCTGGGGACAGGGACCCCTTCTCATCTGGGGACAGGGACCCTCTTCACCCCTGAGACAGGGACCCCATCACCCCTGGGGACAGGGACCCCATCTCCCCTATGGACAGGGACCCCATCACCCCTATGGACAGGGACCCCATCACCCCTGAGACAGAGACCAATCTCCCCTATGGACAGGGCCCCTATCTCATCTGGGGACAGGGACCCTCTTCACCCCTGAGACAGGGACCCCATCACCCCTGGGGACAGGGACCCCATCTCCCCTGAGACAGGGACCCCATCTCCCCTATGGACAGGGACCCCATCTCCCCTATGGACAGGGACCCCATCTCCCCTATGGACAGGGACCCCATCACCCCTGAGACAGAGACCAATCTCCCATATGGACAGGGACCCCATCACCTCTGAGACAGGTACCCCCCTATGGACAGGGACCCCATCTCCCCTATGGACAGGGACCCCATCTCCCCTATGGACAGGGACCCCATCACCCCTGTGTCAGAGACCCCATCTCCCCTGAGACAGGAACCCCATCTCCCCTAAGGACAGGGCTCACTTCTCCCCAGAGGACAGGAACCCCACCTGGGGAAAGGGACCCCATGTCACCTGGGGAAAGGGACCCCATCTGTGCACTCCAGCCCCCCTGTGCTCTTTCCCGGACCTACTCGTCGGCTCTACCAGGTTCCCCCATCCTCTCTACTCTTGGCTGCTACTGGGAATTTGTCAGGATGTAATGTGTAATTTACCGGTCCCTACGTTTTCTGAATTGAGAATCAGTGATCTGTAACGATCACTGACTCTGTCATTCATAACTCTGGCATATAGTAAACTGCGTTTACTATACTTCAGTTTATGAATGGGCAGGAATCTCTGTACAGAGCTATTCCTGTCCACTCATTCTATGTAGCTGAGGCTGCAAAGAAGGAGATTGGGGGCTGTGTCCTCAGTCTTCCTCTTTGTCTCAAAAGTGGAACATCATAGGTCTGTTTAGACGTCACATTAGCCCCCCAATGGGGCTTTTAAAAAATGGTAAAAAAAATAATAAAAAGCTACTAATACCAGTGGCGGAACTACACGGCTCACAAAGGTCGTACCTGTGATCGGGCCCTGGAGTTCCACCACCTGACTGAGGCCGCGTACACACGCGGGGACTGTTCGCTGAAACTGTCCGCTGAAACCAAGTTTCAGCGGACAGTCCGCTCGTGTGTGGGCTTTCAGCGGACAGTTTCAGCGAACAGTCCGCTGAACAAGGTTTTTCGGAAATTCCGAAAAACTGTCCGCTGAAACCTTGTTTCAGCGGACAGTCCCCGCGTATGTAGGCTTGTTCGTCAAACAAAGTTGCGCGCATGCTCAGAAAGGATTTTCACGCCGAAAGTTATAATGCAGTGTATAGGACGTCGTATTTTTCGTCCCGTCGTACGTGCCGTTCACGTCATCGCGCACGGTTTCAGCAAACTGTTCGTCCGTCGTGTGTGGCCATGTCCGTCCATGCTAATTTTGAGCGGACTGTTTGCCGAAACTGTTTGACGGACAAAGTTGGGCGAACAGTCCCCGCGTGTGTATGCGGCCTAAGAGGGAAGGGCCATGGATGGGGTTCAGGGGGGCCCTTGATGTTTTTTTGCACCGGGGTCCTGAAGGTTCTAATTACGCCACTGCTGACACCAACAATCTGACAACACTAAATGGGTGTCCCCAACCTTGTGACATTTGGTTGTGTCTTTTTTATGACAATAGCTTGCCTGCCAATTTTGAAAATTGGAAGAATTTAATGTCAAATTGTCCTACTGTAGACTCCAAAGGGGTTTTCGATGCTAAAGTTCGGGTTATGCTAATTCGAAGCAGGATTCAGTGAACCTCCCTGTAGATTGAACCTGGGCAGATAAACTCATCACTTGGAGTGATTCATCTCTAGCTCTTTCCTCAAGGTGACACCTCAGGGATTATACTTTTTTTTTTGCAGTGTGTCTTGTTATCAGCTACAGTTTTAAGTCTTATTGAACGGCTATAAACTTTATTTAATGCAAAGATTATCCATGATCCAAATGAAGCAGAGGATGTTTTTGCATTTTTGATGAATGCACATTTAACATGATGATTTTACTTACTAGGCTGTATTCACACCAGTGTGTTTCCTAAATGTGTGGCAAAACTCAAATGCATGCCAAAAATCTGTGTTTTGTTGTGTGTTTTGGAAATGCGCTGCAATCGCAGGTTGTGCTTGCAGTGCCATTGATTGTTAATGGCACCCTAAGAGCAGGTAGCAGACATGCATTTTGTCACATGAGAAAACCCACTGCAAGTGCACCAAAACGTGCACTGAAAAAACACCCGATGCTCCACAACCAAAAAGGTTCTGGAGCTACTTTGTGGCATTTGTGGCACACAGGGCAACCCAATCAAGTGAATGGGCTGCCTTATGAGCAACATGGAAGACGCACAAAAAACCTAGAACGCTATGCTCAGGTGAGGCCATAAAGTGCTTTGGACAATACAGACTAAAAAAAACCTTTTTAAACACTGGTCCAATATCCAATTTTCTTTATCACAGACAAGGCAACAAGGTCCTAGTATGATATTGTACTGTTTTCTATAGCCATTTTAAACATCATTAGTGATTATGGCAACACTGAATTTATCTGCTGATTAAACTGATTTATTTTTTTACTAAACATGGATTAACATAGGACTAAACTTGCTTTTACAAAACCTAATACCTGAGTTCTGTCATTTCTTGCAACACCCTGCTTGGGAATGTGTTATTAAAAGTGTAGTTCATATATCTGTGATTTCAACAAAAGTGGACCATAATGCCAGGTTTTGATTTTGTGGCAGATAATTGAAATTTAAAGTGTATGTGCAATACATTTTTCTTTTCTGATAGAGTTTGGAGGGGTTAGAACCCATGTTGGGTTTTTATTGCTTTCCACTGCGCTGTTAGAAAGATGCCCCCCTCATTCCTGTCCTGCTGATAATGTGTTACCAGAGAGGAACTGAGCAACACAGACAGAAATAATAGTGTCCCTGTGGCAGATTTTTCTTGATTCCTCTGGTGAAACTGTTGTTAGTAGATCAGGAAGTGAGGGCAGTTTTTTTTCCTAGATATCAATGAAAGCTCAACATGAGTTCTAATCCTTCCTCACATTTTTGGCTTGACACATTTAAACTTTCCCAGGATCAGCAAGTGGACAAGCCTTGAGGAAGCTGGTCAGAGCACACAGGGAGCACATACAAAAGCAAATTACCGCAAATCATGTGTTATTACAATCAAATGTACAGCCATTTTTTAAGCCAACTTAATGCTATCTAGCAAAAAGTGTTTCTATATAAAATGTAACTTCTGTTTACAGTCAAAAATTCACAAACCACATAGGTAAATACATTTTCATGCTATGTTCCAAGATAGTCTACAACGAGATGGTGTTAATATAATTAATTTTGAAAAGTTGTTTGTCATCTGTTTCTCATCACTAGCAGAAATGCTAATTGGGCACTGGGCTACTGGCCACAGGCATTTCTTGATCTCTGTAAGATTCTTGTCATTACAATGTCAAGTATACAGTGACATGCAATGGTTGGGAAATAACCATTCACTCTATGCAGTAGTTATCATTTCCAAGAAGAAAAATCTGTCATGAGTTTAAAAAAAGAAAGCCTTACTGCAGCATATACCACTGAAAATATTTGAAATGTGAATACAAATGTAGCCAGGAGCTGGCAATTATGCCTGCAATTCAGAGACATTTTGCTGTGTTATTAATGTGGGGTTGGCTCCCCCTAGTGTTTGCGGGACTCTATGTGTCATTTCCTTTTTCTTGTGACAAAACTCAGATCAAAGCATTGTGAGATGTGAAGTTCCGAATGCTGAGGTTTCAATGCCAGCAGAACTACGACTACCAGAATGCTGAGTGGACAGAACAGACTGCTGCGGTAGTATATAAAAGAAGCTGGCGCGGCCTAGATCTTCCTCTTGTGACGCTGCTTGACTCTGCCAGCAGGGGGTCTGTGTGACAGTGCGGTGCTGTCAATTTGCGGCCTACACAACAGGGAGCAGTTATCCAGAGCTATATCCAGAGGGACCTCTGTGGAGATCATTGCTTGTTCCCTACAGCAAACTGGAGGGTGTTCTAGGTTATCTAAAGATACCTTAATTTCAGATCCAAGTATTCCGCAGTGTGGCGTGTTGGGCGCCATTTCCCAGAGCCAGGATACAAGGAGAGTTCCTGATAGAGTTTTCTTCATCACCTACATCGTTACCGGCTGTATCTGAGTCCAGTGTGGTGAACGGGCATAGCCCATTTAGTTGCTATAAGTCCCTGCTTACAGACATCATTTACTCAGCTCAGCTTGGTGGTACTAGTAGTGCCACTGAAAGTCAGTCCTTATACTACAATGAAAACTGTAAGCAGACATCTATGCCTTGTTCACATCATTGCTTCTAGTAGATTTACTGGATACAACACCACTAGGAGCATATAAGAGGAGATTAGAGTAAAATAAGGCTATCCTAAGATCTGCCAAATTTGCTTACCCGATCATCAAGGATTACTTTAATCACAGCTAGCTGAAGACATCTAGATTTTAAGAAATAACCCTTCCACCCCCTTTTTTATCCTTTCTTCATCTGCATATTTGGACTCAATTTAGGGGAGCCAGTCAATTTGAATATAATAGTTTGTGTATTGTTTTTTTACATGTTGTAAATTCTCAATGACCTGTGGGCTAAGAAGACAGAAGGGAGGAGCCTGACATAGGAAATACAGTGTCAATTCTGTACGCTTCTGCTGATCTATTCACATTGGTTTCTGTGATTGGGTTAATATCTAATTTAATTGAATCATACTGTGTTGATCTGTGTTCACTTACAGTTGAAGAAGCTCTAAATCATGATATTGTCTTTTTCCTCAAGGTGACACCTCAGGGTGTCAAAGTGTTGATATACGTGTCTCCTTTTCATATTACAGTGTTGAAATATACTTATGTTATTTCTGTGCTCTCACTTATACAGTAAACAAACTTGAACTGTTTTGTTAATATTGGGCGAGTCTCTCATTATTAGTACAGTCCATAAGATGACTGAACCCAGGGTGTCAGAGGTGATAGAGGATTTGCAGAGTAAAGGCAACAAGTGGGGTACAGAGTCTATTAGCAGCCCTCATGGTGGTACCGCTATACAGGGTTACAACATTCAGTGAAATAAAAATTTTAGGGCATATACAGTATATGACTATATATGATATAATAGTGATCACTGTCATTTGTGATTTAACAGTACTTTTACTTTGCAGAAATTTTAATAAACTATTTTAGGTTTAAGGTAATGTGTAGCTGAAACCTCATTTGTGATGTGGGGTTGTATGATGTAGAACCAGTTTATATTAGACTAAGACTAGGTGCTGGAATACCACGGCTGCCATAATTCCAGATGAACAGAATTAAGGAGCAAAATTATCAGTTTCTAGTAACAGGGGTAAAAATTACATTTTATAATCAACAACCCATCATTGCCTGTAAGAAAAAGGTAGCTAATTGTGCCCAATTATCATGTTACATATGCATTGGCTGTGTGTTTGCCTCTAATAATTTTGTCCTCATCTCACTCTGTAGCTAGTACATGCTCTATATGGTGGATCCCATCCTTCTTCTTCTTCATTCTTTAGCCTCCATGCATCACAAGTACTGTATTCTGCTGAAGCTAAACACATCATGATTTTATGACCTATCTGATGGTCTACAGTTCATGATCTGCACAAGTCACATACCATCTACAGTATGTGTGTGTAATTATGTATGTATATATTGTATGTACACATATGTTAGACTTATGATTTTATCAGTCACATTTACACTACCGTATATACTCGAGTATAAGCCGAGATTTTCAGCCTCTTTTTTGAGGCTGAAAGTGCCCCCCTCGGCTTATACTCGAGTCATCGCTGTCTGCCTGCTCGATCAGCGTGTCGAGCAGACAGACAGCGGCCATTCTATAATTCAAAAGCCGCGCCTCCGGCTCCGCCTTCGCCTGTGATAGGCGGAACACTGAATTTCCCAGCAGCCTGTGTTCCGCCTATCACGGACATCGTCTCATCCTCGTACTACGGACGAGGATGAGACGATGTCCGTGATAGGCGGAACACAGGCTGCTGGGAAATTGTGTTCCGCCTATCACAGACAGGGAGGCGCGGCATTTGAACAGGGGAATGGGCGCCGACGAAGAGCGGTGATCCTGGGACGGGACCGGACGGAGGCTCGGCTCGGGACGGGACGGGACCGGACGGAGTCTCGGGACGGGACGGGACCGGACGGAGGCTCGGGACGGGACGGGACCGGACGGAGGCTCGGGACGGGACGGGACCGGACGGAGGCTCGGGACCGGACGGAGGCTCGGGACACAGGTAGGCTGGACACACAAGGCCACACACACACACACACACACACACACACACACACACACACACACACACACACACACACACACACACACACGGATGGACACACACACACACAGGGATGGATGGATGGATGGATGGACACACACACACACAGGGATGGATGGATGGATGGACACACACACAGGGATGGATGGATGGATGGACACACACACACACAGGGATGGATGGACACACACACACACAGGGATGGATGGATGGATGGACACACACACAGGGATGGACAGGCATATCTCACCCTCGGCTTATACACGAGTCAATAGGTTTCCCAGTTTTTTGGGGGTAAATTGGGGGCCTCGGCTTATACTCGGGTCGGCCTATACTCGAGTATATACGGTATATATTGTGTTCTGTCCTGATGAAGGGGGAGTTTCTTTGACCCCCAAAATGCATTGGATGTTTTTTAGTGTAAATGAATAAGTTAATTTGGATTCTTTAATCCTTTGGTCTGGCGCTCATTTCAATTGTGCATTCTTTTTTTTCTTTTTTTTTCCTAGCAAAGAACAGTAAGTAGAGAGAAATGACAATACTGCAAGGAAAAAGTTGTATTTTTGGTACACCGCATTTCACATGCTACAAAACACTTCATAGAATAAAGAATGAAGGTGTTGCAAAATTACCCTATGCCTAAGAATAAAAGACAGCCTATGGTTTATTAGGACTGGTAGGCCATTGTTGGGAGTGGATTCTTAATATTTCCCAGCCAATAGGTCCTTTGCATGCTCCCATTGCCCAACAGCCATTAAAAATTTGAAGCTGAAAACTAAAAAAAATGCAACAAATGATTGAGGAAGTTTTTATTATTTCAACCCTAGCACTGCCAGACTACAGTAAGTCATTTTGCTTGCTTAGTCATGAAACACAAGGAAATGCCACAGGAGTACTAACACAGAAACATGGAGGGGAGCAGCACCCTCTGATATGCATATCATGCCAGCTAAACCAAATAATTACTGGCTGTGTAGTGGAGTAGTGTCAGCCTGTGCCCATTTAGTTGATAAAATAGAAGATATTGTTTTGGGACACCTGCTCACACTTTTTTCCCCTTATGCAGTACAAAAGAAATTGCACAGAGCACAAACCAATCACCTGTCCAATACCTGTTTTTCTAAATCAGGTGGGCATTGCTCACAACTACTCACTTGATGACAAAGAGGTGTCCTACATTTAGCCCAGCAATATTGTTGCCCGATATTGAATAGATCTCGGGTTCAGAGAGTGAACCTTGTGGCTGTGTAAAACGAATGATGCAGAAGTCAACAGGTTTGAGTCCAGCCTTGGACCAGCCTCTGGAGAACCCAGATATAAAATTTTATGTAGACCATTAAGATTTTATTTTGAGGGTGGCAAGCCCCATACTGGGTATGTTGTTGTGGCTTAAAATTCAATAGTAGAAGCTACTGTAGCCCATTTAGATAAACCAGTTTTATCTATATTTGCAGCCATTTTTAGAGATTATTGTCTTGCCTGTACACTGCATAACCCAGAGCAACCAGTAAACACTCCTACTAGAAGCCTTCTTAAAGCTAAATATCAATTTCACAAACTATAAATTGATCATGTATAATTACTAAAATTGGGGTGGATTATGTGCTGACCTCTGTAGATGTGTTTTCGGGATGACCTGAGACATGGCCAGTAACTTAAGGCCACTGCAAAGACAACGATACAAAAAAATTACCGTAGTTTGCAGGTACAGGGTCGCAGAGACTAAAGGGAATGATTAAAGACACACTTCACATGGGAGGTACTAAAGGAAATTATTGGTGCCCTTGGTATCCAACAAGATTTCCACATCTAAGAGCAGTGGCAAGGTAGACAGAATCTAAAAATAGTCAACAGTTCCCATCACTCATAGAGTGTGCTGAAACAAATAGGGTGAAGTAGCTACTAAAATTACTAAGGATATCTGCTAAAAAATGGAACAAAGTAACAAAGTCTTATTGCTCACAATACTGGTCCTGTGAGGCAATGTCCAACAAGAGTCCACACAAGGAAGTAAGTAGGGATGAGCTCGATGTTCGAGTCAAATGTAAGTCCATACCATCCCTCCACTAGCATGTGGAAGATGTCTCATGGTCACTGAATCACAAGGTCAGTGGCAGGGTCCACCTGACCATAGACACAAGGTCCAGCAAGAATGGGCATGATATTTCATCTCCTTCATGGCCCACTAGGTCAATTAGCTGGCAGGCAGGAAGAATGCAGCACAGGAACTGGTGGTACTGCCATGGTGATGGTGACAGCCCAGTAACCTCTACCCCCTCCTTCTCATTAGCCTGAATCCTCAAAGCCACCCATCTTACCCAAGTGTCTAAGAGCCTATGAATATGGTATACATTTTCTAGGGAAGGTAAAAATGGAAATTTCATGTAAACCTATGGATTAAATTTTTTACACCTCTGTGTGTGTATTTTTTGGTGCACACACATAGATTTCATTGTATTACCCCCAATTAAAACGAAATATTTATTATAACACTAAGAATAAGTCATTTTAATTTCATGTTATTTGTATTTATTATGAGGTGGATATGGGGGGGCGTGGCCTGCAGCGGAACCGAATGGACGTTTGATTCCAGAGCTCCTGCTTCTCCGTGGACACAGCGACTATAAGCGGCTATCAGGACCCCGTTTTCTCCACACACACCTGGCGGTTTACGAGGGGCACACCCGTGGAGCGTGATGGGCAAGCGTAAAGGCTCTTCTAAACCCCAACGGCTGACGGACTTTTTCCTCCCCCTGCGACATGACGGTAGGCAAAATGGCGCCGTTCCCTCTCCCCCACTGACTGCTAAGCAAAGGCTGAAACAGCTTACCAGCACTTCATCTCCCAAAATGCCGGACTCTTATGGTGACCAGGCCTCCCCTTTAATGACCTCTCCCTCCGGGAGCCCAGCTAAAACAAAATTAAAGCTAGATGGCACTGGATGCAGCCCCACGCTGAGCACGCTGAGTCCGGAGGCAGACTCTGAGGATGACACCAGGGAACTCCATGATTCGATTACAAATTACCCCACTTCCAAGCAGCCAGTATTGGACACTGTATTGAAGGATATGTTAGTCTCACTGAGGAGCACACTTCAGGCTGACATGATGGGCTGTATGAACAGGCTCGGTGGAGCTGTAAAAATAGTGGAAGATAGAGTGGATCACATGGAAGGCAAGATGGGGGAATTTGCTACCACCATAAATGATTTAGTGGACGCACATGAGACGCAGGAGGGGGAGTTGACTTGGCTGAGGGACAAGATGGCAGACATCGAAGACAGATCTAGGAGGAACAACCTCAAGATCAGAGGCATCCCTGAGTCCATCCAACCCCTGGACCTGCGCTCCTACGCTACTGACTTATTTGCCTCCCTTCTGCCTAATCTCCCAGCCATTGAACTGACTATTGATCGGATACACCGGCTACCAAAACCGTCCCACCTCCCAGAAAAAATTCCTAGAGATGTGATCCTTCGTATGCATTTCTACCATGCGAAAGAACAACTGATGCAAAGCGTTCGTAAACAGGAGTCGCTTCCACCCCAATACCAACATCTGCAGTTCTACGCTGACTTATCACAGCATACCCTGCCAAAGCGGAGAAACCTGAACACAATTACGAAGGTTTTACGAAACCACCAAATACCTTATCGCTGGGGCTACCCCACCAAAATCACGATCAATTACCAAGAACGATCGTTTGTGGTAGACTCGCTCGAAAAGGGTATTGCCTTGTTAAAGGAGTGGCAGATCCTTCCTGATGCCAGTGATAACAATGCGGACGCTTCCAACCTTCGGATGTCCGAACCGAATAGGAACTCGGTGTCGTCACGTAATACCAGCTCTCATTTTCAACCGACGCGCTGACGGGGTCCCTTCGTTTCTCCACCGGGGAAGTGGGACTACCGCTAGGCCTGAACTTTTACCCCAATTTCTCTGAGTAACACCTGGTTGCATATGACCCACCCCTGACCCACCCCTATCCTTCTGAGGGGCGTCTTAGACAAAAAATGGGTCTTCTGTTTCTCAGCAGTGTTAATATGACTTGGACTTTCTTTGTTTTTTTTCCTTTTTTTATTCACCTATTCTTTCTTCTTTTGGAGTCTTGCCAGGCTTCACATGATCAGCAAATCACTACAAGAACGCACGTTCAACGCGTGGATAATAATCACCGCGTGCATCTTCAGAACCAGCCCACTCATCGGTTACAACCCCATCTCAACTGTGAGTACTTATTTTGCAAACTAGTCATCTCAACCCCAACAAATTTCTCAAAGGGGAGATTCGGGATTTACCCCATGTATGCCGCTTCTAAAATGATCTTCATTACCAGCTCCCCCCATGGCCATTAATTTCTTATCCATAAATGCCAAAGGACTTAATCACCCCATGAAGAGGAAGTCTATGTGGAAAGAAGCATTACTAAACAGGGCGGACGTCCTCTGTGCCCAAGAAACTCACTTTTGCCAAAATGCGGCACCAGTCTGCAAACATAAGAATTTTCCCCACACCTTTTTTGCGAATGCTGCATCAAAAAAAAGGGCGTTATGATAGCGGTTAAAGATTCGGTTGCCTTCACTCTACATGAGGAAATTGCAGACACTCAAGGCCGCTACCTGATCTTGGTATGCGATATCAATCAGGTGTCTTACACCATTGTGAACGTCTACGCCCCTAATTCCAAGCAAATCCGCTTCTTCCACAGGATTTTGAAAAAGACCCGAAAGTATAGAAGAGGATCCCTAGTATTGTGCGGTGACTTTAATGTCGCTCCAGATCCCTCCATTGATACGTCTCACCCTAAGCGAATATCTGCTCCTCTGGGCAATACGCTGCACAGAGAGGAGCTATACGATGTCTGGAGATGCTTGCATGCCGCGAAAAGGGACTTTACTTTTTTTTCTGCCCCTCACCACTCGTATTCCAGAATAGACTTGTTTTTGGTCGATCAACACACCCTGTCTAGGGCAATCTCTGCATCTATCAACTCTATTACGTGGTCGGACCACGCGTCAATCACGCTATCGTTGAAAGACTCTTCTACTTTTGAATCTATCCCTCTTTGGAGGGCGAACTCCTATCTTATGCAACTACCTGAATACAGAAAACGAATCGAGGACCACTTGGGAGAGTTTTTCTCTCTCAATGGGCCCTCGATGCCTAACAAATTTGTACTTTGGAATGCCCATAAGGCATACATGCGAGGGATATTTATTAAACTTGGGGCTGGGGCGAGGAGGCGGCGGCAGCAGAGGATACGCGAAATTACAGAAAAGATCCGTGACCTAGAATCGACAAACAAACAGACCACATCCCCAACTTTGACTGAACAGCTCAGTAGACTGAGACATGACCTGAGACTCCTCCTACTGGAGTCTTTTGAGAAACAGGCGAAACGATTAAAAATGACATACTATTCGCAGGGTAACAGGGCAGGGAAATTACTTGCACACCAACTCAAAGGCTATAGATTAAAATCAAAAATCCCCTACATCCTTCATTCTGAAAACAAGCAAAAAATGTATCACCCTCAGGACATCGCTAACGCATTTAGTGACTACTATAGTTCCCTGTATAACTTAAAAGACGACTCTGATACTATTCAGCCCACACCCTCACTAATCAATGACTTCCTACAAAATTTATCTCTCCCCTCCCTTTCTCCACATAACCTAGAACAACTTAATGCTCCTTTTACTCCAGACAAAACTCTTAAAGTGATAGACTCTCTCCCAGGGTCAAAATCCCCTGGCCCTGACGGTTTTTCTGGGGATTACTACAAGATGTTTAAACTACATCTGCTACCTCATTTGACTGAGGTGTTTAATGATGCTGCCGCCTCCTCCTCTTTCCCACAGGAAATGTTGAATGCTGTTATAGTGACGTTGCCGAAGCCTGGGAAAACGCCTGACACACCGGCTAATTTCCGCCCCATATCTTTACTAAACACAGACGTAAAAGTTTATGCCAAATTGTTAGCAAACCGGTTGATGGCTATCCTACCCTGCCTGATACACCCTGATCAAACTGGGTTTATTAAGGGACGTCAAACCTCAGATGCCACTAGGAGGCTGACGAACATCATTCACCTGGCTGGTGCGGGGAGGGGGCCTTCTCTGCTCCTTGCGCTGGATGCAGAGAAGGCCTTCGATAGGGTCCACTGGGGGTATATGAGAGCAGTTCTGACCAAATTCGGTTTTTCTGGCATGATCCTTTCGGCTATCATGGCTTTATATTCGAACCCTTCCGCCAAAGTGTACTCCTCGGGAGTTCTTTCTAACACTTTCCTCATAACTAATGGGACACGTCAGGGGTGCCCACTCTCCCCACTTATATTTAACTTAATTTTAGAACCCCTAGCGGCCTGCATAAGATCTCACCCCAATATAACTGGGTTTAGGGCCCAGAATTCTGAACATACAATTAGCCTGTTCGCAGACGACATTATACTAATGCTTACGGACCCCGAAAATCCCTTGGCTTCGGTACACGATACTCTGAGAGCGTTTAATACGGTATCTTACTATAAAGTTAATGAGAGTAAATCTTATATTCTAGGGATGGGTGTAGACAGAAATATGCAGTTGAAACTCAGTTCACGGTTTCCCTATAAATGGAGTGAGAATGGCATAGGATACTTGGGAATCACCTTGACCCCCACCACTAGCGACCTATACACTAACAATTATGTTCCTTTTCTTAACTCCCTCCTGTCTAAGTTACAATCCATTGATAAAACGGAACTCATCTGGTCCGGTAGGCTAGCGGCAGTAAAGATGATAATTTTACCGCAACTAATCTATTTATTTCGGTCCCTCCCTATCCCTGTCCCCAACCACTACTTTACCAGGGTACAAGCTATCATAAACAACTTTTTATGGAAGGGGAAAAAAGCTAGGTGGGCATTTAAAAGCTCGTTAACGACGAGGAGTGCTGGTGGGATGGGAAACATTCAGATCCGGGACTATTATTTAGCCTCCATTCTAGCGCAACTGAAGATGTGGTTCCCTGATTCATCCTCAACGAGATGGAGGGAGCTTGAGGAAAGCCAAGTCCCCAATACTACTCTATTTAATTACTTACTGACGCACACCACGAACAACTCCCGCACCACATCTATGGCACCCTCCATAGTGGCTTCCTTGCGTGCTTGGAAAATTCTCCTTGCACAAACCTTTCGAACCCCCACTTCTACCTTAAAAGTTCCTATTGGCAGCCTTACAGGACTCATCCCTAATCTACAACTTTCTCATTGGCGGGAAAAGGGTATCAATTATGTCAAGGACCTTAAAATAGGGCCAGCAATGAAGACATTCCGTACGTTGCAAATTGAGTTTGGTTTAACAGAATCCGACAAATATAGATATATCCAAATCAGACACCTTCTCCAAACGAACACTCTATCAGACATACAACTGCCATGGAAGATAGTCTTATATCTTACCAATCCCTCTACTACTTTGAGGGGAATCTCCCTATTCTATACTTCGCTTAACGACAAACTAAATTTCCGCAAAACATCCAACATTAGCGCGTGGGAAAAAAAGACCTAGGTAAATCATTTACGGAAAGCCAATGGCAAATGGCACTGCGAATATCTTATGCTTCCACCAAATGTATTAACTTATGGGAACTGATGCAAAAAATATTGCGTCGTTGGTACCTTACTCCATATAGGATAGCCAAATTTGCCCTCAGTGCCTCTCCGCTCTGTTGGAGGCGGTGCAACAACAACCTTTGGGAATGTCCGGAGATACGTACACTTTGGAATACAGTATTCCACGTGTGCTCACAAATAGCGAAAAGCCACATCCCCGCGGATCCGGCATTAGCCATCTTATCTCTGAACATGGATCTGATTCCCAAGCCCACTAGGGTGATTGTGTCCCACATTATGCTGAGTACCAAACTGGTTTTAACACGCCACTGGAGAGATCATAGAGCACCAACGTTAAAAGAAATTATCATAACTACTGACACCCATGCCATGTATGAAACCATGTTCGCATCGACACAAGGCAAACTTATCGCAGCTAGGGCAAATTGGAAACCGTGGACTGACTGGTTTAAAAATACTAAACTGAAATGATAAGTACTTTATAAAACTCACGACGTGTGGACAGACATGAAGTAAACTGTGTTATGACTCCAAATTTCTGGCTTATTTCTCTCTTCCTTTTATTTTTCCTTTTAATTTTTATTCTATCAGCTTATTATTTTCTTTTTACTATCTCTTCCTTCTTATATTCTCATGAGTTTTAACTTATTGCTCATCAAGGTTATCTCTAGTTGACCGGCCTTCACTCTTCCTTAAGTTGCATACACGGCATATTACTCAATTGTAGATGTAGTTTATGTACTGAATTACACCTAGCTGCTACAAATTTATTGCCTTAAATTCATCATTTTAAATTTATTGTTTAAACTTCATGAGGCAGCATATTACTGGTGGAGGCACGTGCATTACTCCCTAGGGTTCATTTTGATTAAGGGGCTGTGTGTAGGGGCCGTGGGGGACTGCTGGTGTCGCCTGGCTTTTTGAGCCAGTGCTTGCAGAATCAGGGGGAGTGGGGGGTCTTCCCTCTCTAGGCACAGCGAGTACCCACTGGGGGTGCCGGAGGGAGGGCCTCCCCCCCATTAAGAGAAATTGGCTGGGCGCCCTGGCGGTTCACGCGGCTCCGAGATCACGGACCTGGTTGTGTGATGTAGTGTGATACTTTTCTTCATGCATATCTCTTCATGCATATTTCCTCATGTTTTGTACACAAGGTCTTTTGTACCCGCTATTTGTTGTTGTAACCTGACCTGTTGTATCTCAATATGTATAAGTATATACATGTTTTCTTGTTTAAACTCAATAAAAAGCTATTGCAATGATGAGGTGGATATGTTGTATGTAATCTAATTCAATCCAACCTAAATAGTTTTATTGATTACATCTGAAGGATATTGGGTAACTATCATTTTGAGAATTTTAGCAATATTGTTTTAATGGTTTTTATTAAGTACATTTATGTCTAAAATGTAATTTTATTTATTTTATTAATTTATTTATCTATTGGAACTAAATGAAAATGTTCAAAATAGTCCTTTTACTGTATAAGAATTCCGATATGTGTAAGATTACAGCGTGGGCTTAAAATCCCGGGAGGGCATACATGGACGTCCTGCCATTCTCATGCTGGCCTGCCTCTCCCCCCTTCTCTCGAGCATACAGCAGCTGATTGACATACTCAAATGTGCACATTTCCAAATGAGACTGTGTAGGGGGGTGTCCATTCCCTCCACTCAGCTCTCTACTCTGTGTTGCGAAGTGTGTCATGTCAGATTCCTGCACCTGCCACCTGGCAGCTGAGAAATACCATCTAATATGTGCACTCTGAAGGGTTCTGAAAGAAAAATAGGTACAACTTGTGGGAGGGTCTGGTTTATTACTATGTATCATCTCAGGCTAGTATCTTCAGCAGCCTTTTGTAAAGGTTTATTATCATTTTAAAGTGCACTTTCCCCCCTCCCTTTGCAGTTTGTCAGCTTTCCCTGTCCTTTCCCCGCAGCAGCTTCCAATACATTAACACTGTGGGGTCTATTTATAAAAAAAAACGTACTTGGCCATCACAAATAATCCCTTTAACTGGCCTAATATGTTTATGTTCTATGATCATTATCTCTATCTAGCTTCCATAACGCAGTATTTCCTGAAATACTTCAATCGGGAAAATACCACAGTGTGACCACTAGAAGGAGCTGATGATCATAAAAAAATAAGCATATGAAGTTTATTCATGATGATTGTACAAATGCTTAACGCATTCTCACAACGAATTTGTTACAAACAGACCCCTATGTTTTCTCTGTGCCGCAAATTTATAACGTGCGGGCTGGCTTATCCAGAAGCCCCCTTATTGACCCTTCTAAGCCTACTAACCTTAGTTCAAAGACCATGCAGTGCAATATGGATTAAAAATAATTCTTCCAGATGAATGAGCAAATCATTTTCTGGGATCATGAGTCTTGAACACTCATTATTTGACTTAAATCTATGGTAACAGTAAACTCATCCTTGAAGAAAAACTTTAAACCGGCTTTTTTGTAAAGCATTTAAAAGACAAACACATGAAAAAAAATCACATATCTCCTCCTGCTGGCTGGACATGAAATTGCTAAATATTCACTGAAATATATTTAAATACTTAAGTATACTTGTTTTAAAAAAATGCTTAAAACATTCTAATCAAAGATTGTCTTTAAATGTAGTCCTGACAATAATAAAGACAAATATATGAAAAACCCCTATATATTTCCCTTTAACATTTTATACACTTGAATAATCTTATGAAAAATCAAATTTATTGCTTGACTTTTACCTTGTGGTTGTTCAGTTTTGCAGATTGTCTTTTTTTATGCTAAAGTTAGAAGAGGAGAATTAGCATCAATTAAAAAAAAGTAAAAAAACAGGCAATTTATCAATTTATTGTGGAGGTTAGCATTGCTAACTTGTCAGTTGATAGAAATGAAATTAAATTGCAGAATGTTCTATCTTTCCTCTTTGTCAAATTAGAATGGGGATTAATAGAGAGGCGTGGAGCGCATGCCGACGCCATATTAGAACACCTTGGACTTGCACATCCAGGTGTCTCCTGTTGCGAATTTGGACACATTTCTTTCATTGGAGGACTAGTTTATATATATTGCAATGACTGTACATGATCCTCACACCCCAGATGAAGTCCAATAGGACGAAACGCGTCAGTGCTCATTGTGTCATTGCACGTTACCTATACAACTGAAGGATCTTTTCGCTTGATTTTATTGAAAATGTTGTAAGTGTACACCCCCCTTTTTTAGAATAAAAACCTGTCAATCAGAGTTCAAATGTGCATTTTTTGCCTTTTATATACCATCATGAAGCACCTTAACATTTGATGCGGTCCTTCCACACATCCTGGGGTGTGTTTTCTGAAGTTGTAACCTCTCCTTCAACATAGGACAGGGCTTATTCTTCAAACATCGGCCTTGCTGTGTTGGATTTTGTTGAGGTGATTCCGCACTACTAGGGATGAGCCAAACACCCCCCAGTTTGGTTTGCAGCAAAACATACGAACAGGGAAAAAATGTGAATGTGAAAAATCAAAAGTGCTCATTTTAAAAATGTATATGCAAGTTATTGCCATAAAAAGTGTTTGGGGACCTGGATCCTGCCCCAGGGGACATGTATCAATGCAAAAAAAAATGGCCGCTTTTTCAGGAGCAGTGATTTAATGCTTAAAATGAAACAATAAAAATGAAATATTCCTTTAAATATAGTGCCTGGGAGTCTCCTTAGTCTGCCTGTGAAGTAGCGCATCTTTCCCATGTTTATAACTAGGGATGAACTGAACACCCCCTGGTTCGGTTCCCATCCAGAACATGCGAACAGACCAAAAGTTAGTGAGAACATTCGAACACCGTTAAAGTCTATGGGACTCAAACGCGAAAGTTTTAAAAAATAGCTGTTTTTTCGGGAGCAGTGATTTTAATGATGCTTAAAGGGAAAAAATAAAAGTGAAATATTCCTTTAAGTATCACACCTGGGGGGTGTCTATAGTATGCCTGTAAGGTGGCGCATGTTTCCCATGTTTAGAACAGTCCCTGCACAAAATGACATTTCTAAAGGAATAAAAGTCATTTAAAACTGCTTCTGGCTGTAATGTAATGTTGGGTCCTGGGGTAACCCCCCAGCCCATTACCAGGGCCTTTGTGTCTTGTATGGATATTAAGGGTAACCCCACACCCAAATTAAAAAAAGAAAAGGTGTGGGGCCCCCAGGCCCTATATACTCTGAACAGCCGGTCCCCTGGTTACAAACAAGATAGGGACTATAGGTTTGTTCTTAAGTTGAATCTGTTTGTAATTTGGAACAGGTAAAAAATTTTAACTGTAGCTCCAGACAAAAAATCAATTTTTAAGCTTTTTGGATAACATAGGGAAGGGTTATCAACCTTGTAACATTTATTTTGCTGTCTGTGTCCCGGTTCAGAAAATGTCACCCCACTTTCTGTCTCAATGACAATTGGATTTTGAAAATTTGGGGTTTTTAGGGATACAAGGATTGGTAATAAAGCATTAGTGGAGACACCTTTTTCCCATATTAACTCTTACAGGAGAGAATTTCCCTTCCTAGGGGTAGATTTCCTCTCACTTCTTCTTGCCTCCCTCCGTTTGTAAGTAGGAGTTGTTTGTAAGTCGGATGTTTGAAAGTAGGGGACCGCCTGTATATACTATATGGCCTGCCCTATATACTCTGCAGAAATTTGGGCCTTAGGTGTTGATGGTACCAGAACACTGTAAGCCCTCACAGTTACCCTTGGTGGGCACTGGAATGGGCCCTGCTGTCAAATATTATATCAAGTATTGTAATTACATACCCCTGTTTAACAGGGACAGAACAATTGGGCCTTTGGTGGTGGTGTGGTGGTGTTGCCCCAACACTGTAAGCCCTCACAGCTACTCTTGGTGGGTGCAGGAACAGGCCCTACTGTGAAATATTAGATCAAGAATTGTAATTACACGCCCCTATTAAACAGGGGAAGAAAATTGGGTCTTGGACAGTGGTGGTGGTGCCGCAACACTGTAACCCCTCACCGATTATGTTGTTGAGCTCAGGAATGAGCCCTGCTGTGAAATATTAGCTCAAAATTTGTAATTACACGCCCCTGTGAAACAGGAGCATAAAAATTGGGCCTTAAACGGCGGTAGTGGTGGTGACAACACTGTAAAGCCTCACAAATAATCTTGTTGAGGGCAGGAACAGGCCCTGCTGCAAAATATTACAGCAAAAATTGTTACTTCCTCTTGTCTCCCTCCGTTTGTAAGTAAGAGTCGTTTGTAAGTCGGATGTTTGAAAGTAGGGGACCGCCTGTATATACTATATGGCCTGCCCTATATACTCTGCAGACATTTGGGCCTTAGGTGTTGATGGTACCAGAACACTGTAAGCCCTCACAGTTACCCTTGGTAGGTGCTGGAATGAGCCTTGCTGTGAAATATTATATCAAGAATTTTAATTACATGCCCCTTTTAAACAGGGGCAGAAAAATTGGGCCTTAGGCACTAGTTCCAGTGCCCCAACACTACAACCCCTCACAGATACTCTTGTTGGGTGCAGGAACGGGCCCTGCTGTAAAATATGAAATCAACAATTGTAATTACATACCCCTGTTAAACAGGTGGCATAAAAATTGGGCTTTGGGTGGTGGTGGTATTGCCACAACTCTAACCCCTCA
This sequence comes from Lithobates pipiens, assembly GCF_037356315.1. NCBI lineage: Eukaryota > Metazoa > Chordata > Amphibia > Anura > Ranidae > Lithobates > Lithobates pipiens. The sequence continues at coordinate 355,610,536 of NW_027507764.1, read as the reverse complement.
CAGTTACTCTTGTTGGACACAGGAACGAGCCCTGCTGTGAAATATTATATCAAAAATTGTAATAACATGCCCCTGTTAAACAGGGACCAAAAAAAATGGGCCTTGTGTGTAAGTGGTGGTGCCCTAAACCAAAATATTGTTGGAAGCTGGTATCATTAAGATTGAGGAGGAATAGGATAGGCAGCATAGGCAGTCTTCAAGTGAGGCTGCACTCTTTGATCCATTACAAACCCTCCAGCAGCACTGAATGTGCATTCAGAAAGCACGCTGGATGCAGGACAGGCCAGTACCTTGATTGCATATTGAGCAAGTTCTGGCCAGTGATCCATCCTCAAGACCCAGTAACCCAGTGGATGCTCTGTTGGAAAGGTCTCCAAGTCTGCTCTTGCCCCTAGATATCCCCGCACCATATAATGCAGACGCTGGCGATGGTTGCGATGGTTGCTTGACTGAACAAAGCCTCAGCAACACCTTGTCCAGCACCAGGAAATGGTAACCTCCCAGGGTCTGGAAATGCATTACACAAACCTTTCTTCAAGGTCTCCTGAAGATGTTTCATCCTCTGCTCCCTCTGCGAAGGCAGGATGTGTTCTGCAACTTTACCCTTGTAACGTGGATCAAGAAGGGTTGCCAGCCAGTAATGACTCCTCTCCTTGATACCACAAATCCTTGGGTCCTTTTGCAGGCTTTGCAGAATTAGGGAGGCCATGCAGCGTAAGTTTGCAGAGGCATTCAATTCTCAAGTCCTCTGGGTCACTAAGGATCACATTATCCATAACTACCTCCTCCCAGCCACGTACAGCTCCTTGGGTTTCTGGGGACTGAAAACCATCCCTTGAATATTGCTGCTGATTGTTATCCTCTACATCCATTCTGACACAATCCTCCTCCTACTTTTCTTCTTCTGTGTATGGCAGGCCCGCAGGAATGCTATTTGGATAGAGGGGGTTTTGAGAGGAAAGGAAGTCCTCTTCTACCTCCCACTGTTTTGCCTCAAATACCATTGTCCATGATTCCATGAAGTGTGTGCTCCAGCAGGAGGACTGGAGGGACAGTGTCACTGATGCATGCATTGTTCTCAAATGGTGACAGGACAGTGTGTGTATCCTTGATCAGTAGCCACTGTTCTGGCGCTATACTTGCACAGGTAGTTATTGATGGCTCTCTGCTGTGTGAGCAGCCGCTGAAGCAATGCTAACATTGAGTTCCACCTGGTGGGCATGTCACAAATGATGCGGTTGGTGGGCAGGTGGCATTCCCTTTGAATGTCAGCCAGCCAAGCATTGACATTGTATGACCAATGGAAATGACCACAGACTTTTCTGGCCTGCCTCAGGAGACCTTGTAAGCCTGGGTACCTGGTCAAGAACCGCTGCACAACCAAAATCAGGACCTGTGCCAAACATGGAACAGGTCAAATGTCCCTGTCGGAGGGCGGAGAGAAGGTTGGTGCCATTGTCGCATACAACAATTCCTGGCTGAAGCTGGCTTGGCATCAACCACCTCTGAGCCTGCCCCTGCAGAGCTGACAAAATTTCTACCCCAGTGTGGCTCCTGTCTGCTAGGCAGACCAACTCAAGCATCTCATGGCATCTTTTAACCTGACTGCTTGCATAGCCCCTTGAATACTTACGGGGTACTGCTGGTGCAGAGGACACATCTTCAGAAGAGGCCATAGAGGAAGAAGAAGAGTAGGGGTGGAGGAGAGAGCTGTGGCAGAATCACGCTCCAACAACACTGAACCCTGTCCTGCATCCTTCCCAGATGCCAGCAGAGTTACCCAGTGTGCCGTGAAGGAAAAGTAACATCCCTGCCCATGCCTGCTGGACCATGAGTCAGCGGTAACATGAACCTTACTGCTGAACTACCGCCCTGTCTAACGAGGCTAAAACATTGCCTTCCACATGCCGGTAGAGAGCCGACATGGCCTTCAGTGAAAAGAAATGGTGTTTTGGAAGCTGCTACTATGGTACAGCACGTTTCACAAATTCATGAAAAAGGAGCAGAGTCTCCTAGCTGAAAAGGCAGCAGTTGCAGTGCTAAGAATGTGGTCAAGCTAGCATTTAGACGCTGAGCATGTGGATGGCTGGGACCAAATTTCTTTTCACATTTCAGCAACTAGGGTAGGGAAATTTGCCTGCTAAAATCAATTGGTGGTGTACTGCTAGCAGATTGGCTGCAAGTACTTAGGACACTTATTGCTATACCTTTATTCCTCTCAGTGGAGGTTTTTGAGAGGACTGGAGGTATAGTAGGGTTGGAGATCCCAGATGAGGAGCAAGGAGAAGTACGCCTTTTTCTTCGATGTTGGTCTCTCAAGTGCTGTTGCCAACAGACTGCATGGCAGGTCGTCATATGTCATATGTCAAGCATGCGGTGCCCAAGTGGCTGCTGCTCTGGCCACTCTTGATCGTCTTCAGACATAGGTTGCAACGGTGCGATCTTCGCACATTTGTCAAAAAGACCCACATCGAGGAACTTTTAAAAGTCAGCAGCACCCTGCACCTGCAGAGCTCTGCGATGTAATGCAATAGGGTTTCTGCCCTTAAGCTGCCCCCTAGAGGACATCCTGCCTCATTGGAGTTGTGTCTCCTCCTCCTCCTCGCTTTCCTCCTCTCTTCTCTCAGGCACCCAAGTGCAGTCAGTGACCTCATCATCTCCTCTCTCCTCATCACTGGAGCAAACTTGGCAGTATGCTGCAGCTGGGAGAACATGACTACCAGTTTCTTGTCCTTCTGTGTCACCCCCTCTCTCTAGGCTCACGTTACTCCCTTCCTCAACCTGTGAACCAACATTGAAGCCTTCAAATCACTGCACATCCTCCAGCAGCATGTAACAGACACTGTGGTCGAATAATTCAGGGGACTCCTCCGTACATGATGGTGGGTCTATGGAAGAAGTGACTGTGGACAAGGCCACTTTGGCAGCTGCATTGGAAGGGAAACTACTCTGAGCCTGGGTGACAGAGGATGAGGAGGGTGAGGACGGCTTTGTTAACCACTCCACCAATTATTCTGCAGCGCCCTGCACCTACGGAGCTCTGTGGTGTGATGCAATAGGGTGGATGCCCTTAAGATGCCCCTAAAGGACTTCCTGCCTTGTTGGAGTGGTGCCTCCTCCTCCTCTCTTCTTTCAGGCACATAAGTACAGTAAGTGACCTCATCACCCCCTCCCTCCTCATCACTGGAGCAAACTTAGCAGTATTCTGCAGCTGGGGGAACATGACTGCCAGTTTCTTGTCCTTCTTGGGTACCCCCTCTCTCTAGGCTCACGTTACTCCCTTCCTCAATCTGGGAACCAATATCAGAGCCTTCAAAATGCTGCACATCCTCTAGCAGCATGTACCCGACACTGTGGTCGAATAATTCTGGGGACTCCTCCATGCATGATGGTGGTGCTATGGAAGGAGAGACTGTGGACTAGGAACTGGTTGATTAGGCCACCTTGGCAGCTGCATTGGAACGAAAACTACTCTGAGCCTGGGTGACAGAGGATGAGGAGAATGAGGATGACTTTGTTATCCACTCCACCAACTCTTCTGCATGTTCTGGATCAATAACACGGCCAGCAGCAGAAAAAAAGGACAAGCGTACCCCACGGCCACCTGTACAGGATGTACCATGTCCACGACCACCACTCTTGACTGTAGACAGAGGCTGCTTGCCTCTTTTAGTGGCCTGTGAATGTCTGCCTCTCCTTGGTGGCCTTCCGGACATGATGTATTTTTTGTTTTGCAACACCACACTACACTGCATTATGCACTGTGTACACTGACTGAAGTGTATTAGAAACTATACACTACCGAATGCACTGTATATATAGGCTACACTGAATTCAGAGTATATATATATATATATATATATATATATATATATATATATATACATATATATACACTAAATTCTCTATATATATATACATTAATACACCGCCTACATCGGCTGCACTCTATTATATACTGTGTATACCACCATAAGTGTATTAGAAACTGCACACACTGTATTATATTAGATACTGTGTACACTGCCTGACATTTATTAGAAAGTATACACCACCGAATGCACTGAATTCAGGGTATAACAAAGAAGAGGGGGTCCCCTGGGGGTGGACTTTTAAGGCACTTACAAATTATAATAGTATATAAATTATTTTATTACATAAAACCAACAAAAGGTAATTGAATATACAGTATACATTAAAAAGTACACCAACAGGTATATATACAACCAGTATTGATGCTATGTCGTATCATTCATTTGAACAGAAACACCCTACGCGTTTCGGAGCTTGGAAAAGCGTGTCCTTCTTCAGGGGTGTGTGGATACAATGTTTCGGTAGAATCTAATAAATGGCAAGGAACAGGGTAGCACAGTTATATAGTATCTAAACAGGTGGTGACACACGGGTACAAAAAAATAGTTAAACAGACAATTTAAAAATACTTACAATACTGTTAACATATATGACAATAGCCGCTGGGCACCATTTGATAAAAGAACAAACAATTGTACAGGACCATATGGGTATATTTGACTCCGCCAATGCTCGAGGTATATGCCCCAGTCTATCTCTATTCAATAAAGTGTTGTAGAGATCCTGCAGGAGTGGTGTGAAAACAGGTCTGCAGTCCCCTATTGGGGAAGAAGATTTTTTTCATATGAACTGGGACTTTTATAGTTGTTTTACCCAGAATAACACCTGGATAGAAAAAATTTGATATAAAAAATAATCATAGTAATTTGAATGGGGTGAGAATAAATATATATATATATATATAAATAAAGACTGAAAGTTAAACATTGAACAATGCAAAAAATAAATAAAAATGAAATAAAAAACATAATAAATAAATAGAAAATAAATAAAAAGTAAAAGGTTTGACCCCACCGGGTGAGCGGTGAAAGTGGGGAAACACTGGGGCTGACAATTACAGTACAGGGCAGAAACTAGCGCATCATTTAAAAAGTACAAATAAAAAAAAAAATTTAATTAAAGTATAGGTTGCATCTAAATAGTAAATTAAAAGATGACAGTCAGCAATGTAGTAACAAAAGATTCGGCACTGACAGTACTGCAAAAGGGGCCTCCCTATATGTTATGTGTATCAGACAAATCTGCTTATTATGTAATGGAGTAAAGAGTATTGGGATATCAGATATCATCTGTATAAACAAATATACACTGAATAGCACAAGCAGAATTCACCTTAGAAGTATAGAACAACAGGGAAAAACTATACCTGCTGTGATCAATATTGCATAGGAGTAAAAAGCGCAGGGTGAACCGCACTTTGATAACTTAATTCACCATATGGAGTTATGGGAGAGGATGAGAGGTCCGTCCAGCCGGCGTCCTGCAAATAGGGTCTGCAGACACCGGTCAGGGTGGCTCTGATAATAAAGGCCCCTTTAACTATCAACAGCTGATGCTGATTGCAGTGCATCAGCTGTTGGTGAGCACGTATCTCCCTGCTACAGGTCAGCCCCCTGGGCGGTGTGCGCGGGGCCACGCCCCCCAGACCAATCCACAAACGGTGCCGGGCCGGGGACCCGCCCCCCGCACCCGGTGCCACTGAAACGCCCATCCCGGGGATGAGGCAAGTGCCCCGGGAGTGGCAAAACGGCGTCGGGCTGAGGACAAGCCCACCACACCCGGCGCCATCAGAGCATCCATCCCGGGGACAGCGCATGTGCCCCGGGAGTAGCAAAATGGCGCCAGGCCGGGGACACACCCACCACACCCGGCGCCATCAAGACGCCACCCCCGGGGGACAGCGTATGCCCCCAGGGAGTAGCAAGATGGTGCCGGCGTACAGGACGCGAGACCGCGCCCACGACGCCTGCAAAGAGGCCCGAAAGGGTCGGAGCGAGGCCCCGCCCACTCCCCCCACCGGAACAGAAACTCCAGCGGGCAGGGGTGTCCACAGGAGAGACAAGATAGGCGATAGGCAGCCCAAGAGCACAGGCAACCCCATCGCCATCTTTTCGGCTGCCCGTAGGAAAAAATTCCCGGGCGGCCAGATGTGCCGGGCGAACCCCACCCGCAACCGCACAACCACCATGGAGCGCAAAAAGGACCCCCTCTTCTTTGTTGTGATGTTTTAGGATGTGGCACAACAAATTTACGTGACCCTGTCATACCCTCTCTTTTGTGAATTCAGGGTATATACAGTATCTCACAAAAGTGAGTACACCCCCTCACATTTTTGTAAATATTTTATTCTATCTTTTCATATGACAACACTGAAGAAATGACACTTTGCTACAATGTAAAGTAGTAAGTGTACAGCTTGTTTAATAGTGTAAATTTGCTGTCCCCTCAAAATAACTCAATACACAGCCATTAACCACTTGACCACTGGGCACTTAAACACCCTTAATAACCAGACCAATTTTCAGCTTTCGGTGCTCTCACATTTTGAATGACAATTACTCAGTCATGCAACACTGGACCTATATGAAATTTTTGTCCTTTTTTTCACACAAATGGAGCTTTCTTTTGGTGGTATTTAATCACCGCTGGGTTTTTTTATTTTTTGTGCTATAAAAGAAAAAATACAGAAAATTCTGTAAAAAAATGAATTTTTCTTCGTTTCTGTTATAAAATTTAGCAGATTAGTAATTTTTTCTTCATAAATTTTGGCCAAAATTTATACCACTACATATCTTTGGTAAAAATAAGTACAAATTGGTGGATATTATTTGGTTATTGTGAAAGTTATAGAGTCCACAAGCTATGGTGCCAATATCTGAAAATTGATCACACATGAAGTACTGACGGCCTATTTCAATTCTTGAGACCCTAACATGCCAGAAAAGTACAAATACCCCCCAAATGACCCCTTTTTGGAAAGAAGACATTCCAAGGTATTTAGTAAGAGGCATGATGAGTTTTTTGAAGTTGTCATTTTTTCCCACAATTCTTTGCAAAATCAAGATTTTTTTTACTTTTTTTTTTCACAAAATTGTCATATTATCATATTATCAGTTTATTTCTCACACAGCATATGCATACCACAAATTACACCCAAAACACATTCTGCTATTACTCCCGAGTACAATGATACCACATGTGTGAGACCTTTACACAGTGTGGCCACATACAGAGGCCCAACATGCAGGGAGCGCCATCAGGCGTTCTGGAGCACCCAGGACCATTCTGACATTTCTCTCCTACATGTAAAAATCATCATTTATTTGCTAGAAAATTACATTGAATCCCAAAACATTATATAGGTTTTTTTAGCAAACACCCTGGAGAATACAATGGTGGTTGTTGCAACTTTTTATTTTCGCACGGTATTTGCGCAGCAATTTTTCGAATGCTTTTTTTTGGAAAAAAAACAGTTTTGTGCTTTAAAAAAAAAAACACAGTAAAGTTAGCCCAATTTTTGCATAATGTGAAAGATGAAGTTACACCGAGTAAATCGATACCTAACATGTCACTCTTCAAAATTGCACAGGCTCGTGGAATGGCGCCAAACGTCGCTACTTAAAAATCCCCATAGGCGACGATTTAATTTTTTTTTTACTGGTTATATGTTTTGAGTTACAGAGGAGGTCTAGGGCTAGAATTATTGCTCTCGCTCTAACGTTCGCATCGATACTTCACATGTGTGGTTTGAACACCGTTTTCATATGTGGGCGGGACTTACGTATGCGTTCGCTTCTGCATGCGAGCACATGGGGACAGGGGCGCTTTAAAAAAAAATAAAAAAAATGTATTGTTCATTTTGCTTTATTTATTTTAGTTTGACATTTTTTTCCCCAAAAATAAATTTTTTGATCACTTTTATTCCTATTACAAGGAATGTAAACATCCCTTGTAATAGGAATATGGCATGACAGGTCCTCTTTACAGTGAGATATGGGGTCAATAAGACCCTGCATCTCATCTCTAAGCTGGGAAGCCTGAAAAAAAAAAAAAGATTCTGGATTTGATCGTATTGGCGAGTCGGTAGAAGCACCGGAGGACGGCAGGAGGAGGGGGGGGTGTCTATGGCTGGGTATTGCAGGGTATCACCGACTATGGCTGGGTATCTCAGAGTATGGCTGGGTATCTCAGAGTATGGCGTTGCAGAGTATTGCGTTGCAGAGCATTGCAGGATATTGGCGGGTGTTGCAGAGCATTGCAGAGTGTTGCAAGGTATTGGTGGGTGTTGCAGAGCATTGCAGAGTGTTGCAGAGCATTGCAGAGTGTTGCAGGGTATTGGCGGGTGTTGCAGAGCGTTGCAGGGTATTGCAGAGTGTTGCAGAGTGTTGCAGAGTGTTGCAGAGTATTGCAGAGTATTGCAGGGTATTGCAGGGTATTGCAGAGTATTGCAGTGTAATGCAGAGTATTGCAGAGTATTGCAGTGTAATGCAGAGTAATGCAGAGTATTGCAGAGTATTGCAGAGTATTGCAGGGTATTGCAGAGTAATGCAGAGTAATGCAGAGTAATGCAGAGTATTGCAGGCTATTGCAGAGTATTGCAGAGTACTGCAGAGTATTGCAGAGTAATGCAGAGTAATGCAGAGTATTGCAGAGTATTGCAGAGTAATGCAGAGTATTGCAGGGTATTGCAGAGTAATGCAGGGTATTGCAGAGTATTGCAGGGTATTGCAGAGTAATGCAGAGTAATGGCAGGGTATTGCAGAGTATTTGCAGGGAATTGAGGGGTTAATTTTCGGTGAGCAGCGATGTGGGCACTGCAGATGCAGCCCACATCGCTGCTGACACCGATCTCTTCCCCCTCCGCTGTTCCGATCGGTACAGAGAGGGGGAGGGAGGAACCGGCGTAATAACATGACGCCGGTTTGTTTACAAGTGATCACTCCGTCATTTGACGGAGCGATCACGTGGTAAACGGCCGCTATGAGCGGCCGTTTACCGTGATCCGTGACGCGCCGGGTCCTGTGGACCCGGCGGTCACGGATGCTCTCGAGTGTGCGCCCCAGGGGGCGCGCGAGAGCGGAATTCTGGGAGGACGTTATATGACGGCCTCCCAGAGTTAAGAAACCGCTCTGTAGCCGTCATTCGGCTAATGTCTAAACCACTGGCAACAAAAGTGAGTACACCCCTAAGTGAAAATGTCCAAATTGGGCCCAAAGTGTCAATATTTTGTTGTGCTACATAAAGATTATCTAGGCTATAAGAAGATTGCCAAGACCCTGAAACTGAGCTGCAGCATAGTGGCCAAGACCACACAGTGGTTTAACAGGACAGATTCCACTCAGAACAGGCCACACCATGGTCGACCAAATAAGTTGAGTGCATGCTCTCAGCGTCATATTCAGAGGTTGTCTCTGAAATTGGAAATAGACGTATGAGTCCTGCCAGCATTGCTGCAGAGGTTGAAGGAGTGGGGGGTCAGCCTGTCAGTGCTCAGACCATACACCACACACTGCATCAAATTGGCCTACATGGCTGTTGTCCCAGAAGGAAGCTTCTTCTAAAGATGATGCACAAGAAAACCCACAAACAGTTTGCTGAATACAAGCAGACTAAGGACATGGATTACTGGAACCATCTCCTGTGGTCTGATGAGACCAAAATAAACGTATTTGGTTCAGATGGTGTCAAGCGTGTGTGGCGGCAACCAGGTGAGGAGTACAAAGACAAGTGTGTCTTGTCTACAGTCAAGTATGGTGATGGGAGTGTCATGGTCTGGGGCTGCATGAGTGCTGCCACCACTGGGGAGCTACAGTTCATTGAGGGAACTATGAATGCCAACATGTACTGTGACATACTGAAGCAGAGCATGATCCCCTCCCTTCAGAGACTGGGCCTCAGGGCAGTATTCCAACATGATAATGACAACAAAAACACACCTCCAAGGCGACCATTGCCTTGCTAAAGAAGCTGAGGGTAAAGGTGATGGACTGGCCAAGCATGTCTCCAGACCTAAACCATATTGAGCATCTGTGGGAAATCCTCAAACAGAAGGTGGAGGAGCGCAAGGTCTCTAATATTCACCAACTCTATGATGTCCGCATGTAGGAGTGGAAAAACTCCAGTGGCAAACTGTGAAGCTTTGGTAAACTCCATGCCCAAGAGGTTTATGGCAGTGCTGGAAAAATGACCAGTTACACTTACCGGTAACAGTGTTTCTGGGAAGTCTTCCAGGCTGGCACCCTGAGAGATGACTGGTCCCACCTAACAGGAAACACAATCAATGAAAGAGTTTAAAAACCCCTGCCCCTCCCTGTGCTCCTCAGTTTTGAAAAGAGCGGGTGGGACTTAAGCCTGCCATCCTGGAAGACTTCCCAGAAACACCATTACTGGTAAGTGTAATGCCCCGTACACACGAGAGGGATTAAGTCTGACAGACCTCCAAAGGAGTTCCGCCGGAGTTCCGCCGGAGTTCCGACGGAGTTCTGGCGGACTTTTCGACCGAACGGACTTGACCACACACCATCACACCAAACTCCGACGGAGTCGAACGTGATGACGTACGACTGGATTCGACGTAGGAAGTTCCTAGACAGTAGCCAATAGCTGCCCTAGCGTCGGTTTTAGTCCGTCGGAGTAGCACACACACGAGCGGATTTTTCAAAGGGGACCGGGTCCGGCGGAGTTCCGTCGGGAAAATTTAAAGCATGCTTCATTTCTAAAGTCCGTCAGACTTTAGCTTCGCTAAAGTCCGTTGCAGCCCACACACGATCGGATAGTCCGCCGGACTCAGTCCGTCGGAGTTTGGATGTCGAAAAGTCCGCTCGTGTGTACGGGGCATTACTGGTCATTTTCTCAAGTTGTCTTCCAGGATGGCACCCTGAGAGAAAAGGTGACAGCAACTCCACTCGAAAAGGTCTCAGGAAGGTGTTCTGGTTTGTCCGTGTAGCTGCCTTACATATTTGCTCCACCAATGCTCCGGCCCTTTCTGCCCAAGCGATCAGGTGGAATGTGCTTTAAGGTTCCTCAGGACTGCCATACCAAAGTGCTCATAGGCCAAAGAAAATGGCACCTTGCCATGGATTTTCTAGATGACTGGTGCCAAAAAAATGAACTAATAAATGGCTGGACTTTCTAAACTCTTTAAATTTCTCGAAATAAATCAACAGTCAGCGTCTGACATCTAGACAATGAAAAGAAATGTCCTTCTCGGTCTGAGGATTATTGCAAAATGAAGAAAGCACAATCTCTTGAGTTCTATGGATTTTGAGGCTACCTTCGGGAGATACAGGGGGTCCTGCCTAAGTACAACCCTGTCATCAAGCAAACGAAAAAAATGGCTCTTTAATTGAAAAAGCCTGAATATCGCTTATCCTTCTGGCTGTTGTAATCACAGTAAAATGACGGCGGCTGGTTGGCAAGCGGTTAACTGTGACGTTGTTCCCAAACAAAATGTATGTCTGTTTTCCCACAAAAAGAGCTTTCTTTTGGTGGTATTTGTTCACCTCTGCAGTTTTTATTTTTTGCACTATAAACAAAAAAAAGAGCTACAATTTTGAAAAAAAAAAACACATTATTTTGTAATTTTTGCTATAATAAATATCCCCCCAAAAATAAAAAAAATAAAAATGTCTTCATTAGTTTAGGCCGATATGTATGTGTTCTTCCACATATTTTTGGTAAAATATATATAAACATAAAAAAGAGCGAACATTTTGAAAAAAAAACACAGTATTTTGTACTTTTTGCTATAATAAATATCCCCCCCCCCCCAAAAAAAAAAAAATTAGTTTAGGCCGCTATGTATGTATTCTTCTACATATTTTTGGTAAAAAAAAAAAATTGCAATAAGCGTATATTGATTGGTTTGCGCAAAAGTTATAGTGTCTACAAAATAGTGGATAACTTTATGGCATTTTTATTATTGTTATTTTTTTACTAGTAATGGTGGTGATTTGCACTTTTTATCGGGACTGAGACATTGCGGCGAACAAATCAGACACTTTTTTGGGACCAATGACATTTATACAGCAATCAGTGCTATAAATAGCCACTGATTACTATATAAATGTCACTGGCAGGGAAGGGGGTGACAATAGGGGGTGCTCAAGGGGTTAATTGTGTTCCCTATGTGTGTTCTAACTGTGGGGGGAATGTGGCTGACTGGAGGAGGAGAGAGATTGTTGTTCCTACTTGGTAGGAACACACAATCTGTCTCCTCTCCCCTGACAGAACCGGGATGTGTGTGTTTACACACACAGATCCCAGTTCTCCCTCTGTCACAAGCGATCGCGGGTGCCGGCGGTCATCACGCCCGCTGGGCACGTGCATCGACTCTGGGGACACACTGCGGGCTCCGGCAGCATGCACGAGCCTGCTACAGCATCTTAAAAAGCCTTTAAAAATATAAATACTCCCCACTGTCACCATCAATTGTGGAAGAGAGTTCCACATCCTTATTGCCCTGATAGTGAAAAACCCCTGCGCAGTTTAAGGTTAAACTACTTCTCCTCCAATTTCATCGTATGGCCCCATGCCCTCTTACACTCCCTGAGACTGAATCGTATTTTTCCTATGTTGGAATTGCTGTTGAGTTATTTGTAAATCGCTATCATATCTCCTCTCAAGCGTCTCTTCTCCAGCGAGAACAAATTTAGTGCCTGTAGTCATTCCCTTTATAATTGAGGTCCTCCAGTCCCCTTATTAATTTTGTAGACCTTCTCTGGACTCTCTCCAACTCCAGCATATCCCTTCTTAGGACTGTTGACCAGAATTGGACAGAATACTCTATATGGGGGCCTAGCCAGAGATTTATAAAGTAGCAGGATTTTTTTTCTATTTCTATATATACTTTTCTAAACCACACATATGTCATTGATTAGCTAAATCACATTTTCCATCCTTTCATTTTGATTTGGTTGTCATTGGTCCTAGTGACTAGAGCTGCCTATGCAGCTTTTTTTCAACATTCACGTGTGAGAACATGCTTTAAGCTACAGGTGAGGTGGAAGTCCTCTGAGCCTTGTGTAGGAGGCGGACAAGATCTCCACCAAGAGTCTAATACATACATCCGTCTACTCAGAAAATACTTTGGGACACAAAGCATTTTCAATTAGTGATCACTGTAAGCCACATGAAGAACGCATTAAGATTTTTAGACACTGGTTGCCATTTAGCCTGTGATTAAATGGATTATCGTGGTGGTGTAAACAAAAGGTGACAGGTTCCATGTGTTTCTTAACAACAGCAAAAACACGCGCTGAAGTGTAGCCTATTTTCAGCAGTGTTTGATTTGTCTTTCTCCTAACTGTAGTGTTACGTATTGAATTGTTCTTTATGAAAGAAACTCAAGTAACACTTGTGCAATTCTATTGCATAGAGATCTTATGACTCAGAGAATCACTCTAAAGAATGTTTCATTATTTTCCATAAAAAAAAAAAAATCATTAGATGATTCCACTCTTAAATACTAACATACACTCTTTAATCAGGGATGATGGCAGGGTATTTTCATAGCGTCTGCTGACACTGCTGGCTTTTATGTCTATAACAAATTGGATTAGCAAATGAACTATTGCTTTTCATTGAAGTAAACCTTTCCCAACAGAAATATAGGTGCTATATAGAAACAAGGGCAGTATACCCCTCTCACCATCCAGAGCGGCTCTCACCGGTGACACAGGCAACACCTCGGACAGCACCTCAGACAGGGGTAATGGTGACGATGTAAACAGGAGGTGGGGGAAGCCATCATCTCTGGCAACTGAAGTAGTAGCTTGTTCCCGGCCATCAGCAGGACAGAGCAAGCGGCCATTGTGCAGTGGGCGGCTCTGAGCAGGCCTGTGAAACACACTGTGTGTTCTATGGGCCATCAGATCTGCAGGACTGTCCACACAACAACCCCACCCCATCACCTGTCATAGAAGGATCCGATTATCTTAAATTTACATTAGTGGCAGTAGTGGAACTAGTTCTAATAGTTGTAGCAGTAAAATCAATTTCTTATTTGGCTGGTTAAATATTTTCAACTTTAACCTTTTTACTGTGACCAGGAAACAACAAATATGTTTAAATTCCTAAGTTGAAGGTATACCATTTAAGCAATTTCATGTACTTTTAGCAGTGATTTAGGTAACATGTTACACATTCCCCATTTAGTCTACCTCTCATGACCACTTCCCCAACACACAACAGGAGTCCTAACAACAATTTGGGTTTGGTAGTTACATACTTGTACTGTGAAAAAAAAAAAAAGACATTCTTATGATGTCACTGGATACATTGGAGTCATCTGAGAAATCCCAGAGGGCATCATCGAGGTGTGTCTGCACTTAGAATTTCACCCTGCATGTTGTCAGTTTGTGCTGTGGCATTTGGACGACACCCTTTGAAGCAGTGAAACAAGTTCAGGCTAAATAATGAAGACTTTTTAAACCCGGGGTCATTTACAATGCATGTAATTATTTACACCTAGCAAATCAACTACTTTTTATGCTCTCAACAAGCAGACAGTGTATGTTGTAGTGACTATTGAACACTTGTTAAGAAAAGTAAATACTGTACTGTGTTACTAAAATAAGCTAGGTTATTTTCAACCAATAATGTCTGAACCCATTCATTTCACCTGTGTGTATGAACTAGTAACACAAGGCTACAGTGGCTAAACACTGATCAGCCATAACTTTATGACCACTGACAGGTTAAGTTAATAGCATTGATTATCTATTGATTATTACAATGACAGCTGAAAGTTGGTGGGATATATTAAGCAACAAGTACACATGCTTTCCCTGAAGTTGATTTGTTGAAAGCAGAAAAAATGGACTTCACAGTTTGTTGTATATGGGGTTGCATAGTGGCAGAAAAATCAGGCAGCCCATGCTGACTCCACATTCCACAGCCAAAATTGAGTACAATGGGCATGTGAGCATCAGAACTGGACCACAGAAAAATGGAAGAAGGTGGTCTGGTCTGATGAAACACATTTTCTTTTACATTATGTTGATGGCTGGGTGCATGTCTATCACTTATCTGGGGATGGTGCCTGGATAAAGTATGGGAAAAAGGCAAGCCAGCAGAGGTAAATGAGGATTTGGGTAATGTTCTGTTTGGAAAGCTTGGGTCCTGCCATTCATGGGGATGTTACTTGGCACATGCCACTTATCTTAACATTTTTGCTGACTAAGTACACTCCTTAATGGAAATGGTATTCACTGATGGTAGTGCCCTCTTTCTGCAGGATAATGCATCCTCCACACTGCAAAAATGGTTCAAGATTGAATAGAGGAACACAACAACAAGTTTGAAGTGTTGACTTGGCCTCTCCATATGTCCAATAAAGCTTCTGTTGGATTTTGTAGGAAAAACAAGTCAGATCCATGGAGACCCCACCTCGCCACTTACAGGATTTAAAGTGGTTGTAAACCCTCACATATACCCAGTGAAGTTGTACAGCCTCAGATGATACACAGAGATTAAACAAATACTCCTACATAGGTTTACTTGTTTATCTGCAGTCTTCTCTTCCATACACCCCTTCAAAAGGGCAAAAAAGTGTTAAAATCCTTCTTCATCTGTCAGGAGCACAGAGGAGGGGGCAAAGAGGCTGCAGATACAGTGTGTGAGAGCTGATTGGAGGAAAGGAACATGCATGCCTTCACACAACAGAACTGTGTTGTGAATAGGCAAGCTCCCTCCCCGACACAAATGTATCTCATGCGCTGGGAAAACTTCTCAGAGGTGACTCATGCTGACAACAGAAGAACCAAACACCAGAGAGAAACAACAGAGCTTTGGAGAGAGATAAGTAAACACTATAGCTATATTGTCGGGGAACTAGCCAGAGGCTAGTCGCCTGCAAACCTGGCACATTAGCCAATCCCCAATATTGTCACACCTCCCCACAGAAGACATGTGTACACTGGCAGACCCCGACAACCTCAGGCCTTTAAAAGGATGACTGTGGCACATGGACATTGCTGACTGGTCTTCAGCTTTCTGCTTCCTGTTCCTGTGTTTGCTTCTGTTTCTGATCACCTGTTATTGACCCAGCTTGCCCTTGGACATCTCTTTACTTGCTCCCAGCTCTGACATTGGATTGCTCACAGACCTTCACTTGTCTTCTGCCCTGTGTATGACCCGGCTTTCCTAACCACGACTCTGCAACCCGATCAGCTGACCACTGGCTTACTGACCTATTTTTTTACAAAATCGTTATATTAACAAGTTATTTCTCACACGGCATAAGCACATGGCATTCTGCTACTCCTGTTGAGTATAATGATACCACATGTGTGAGACTTTTTCACAGCCTAGCCACATAGAGAGGGCCAACATCCAAGTAGCACCTTTAGACGTTCTAGGGGCATAAATTACACATTTAATTTCCTGACTACCTATCACATTTTTTTTTTCAGTCAGATCATTTTTGTTTTTTGCTGTACAAGCAATAAAGTAATATTGACTATTGTTATATGGCATATTTGATCCTTTAGATAAATGAGGTATAACTATGGCCTATGGGTCACCCACTCAGCACCACCTCAATCATACAGTGCCAGCAGCAGGTAGATCTGTTGAACTATTCAATATCATATGTCAATGCCTCAGACATAAAAAATAAAAATTAAAATAATAATTTATAGATAAATAAACATATAAAATTACCAAAAATAGAGGTGACAGCAAAACCCAAAATAAGACTAAGCAGCTGTTTAAACAAGTATAAATAAAATATTACAGTAGTATAACCAGAGCTAAAGTCCTCCTTGCATCAGATAAATACTAAAACAGCGCTAAAACGAAAATAAAAACAGGAAAAAAAAATTGATGGTAATGAAACCATAGGACAATGGCAAACACCACGGCCAACAGTCTTTATGTAGCAGATGGATATGTGAACAGTTCAGATAATTCACAGTCACTTTTCTCTTAGCGTGCACCTTCCACCAGAGTAAGAATGCAATTATCCACCTCATGAACCACACACCCCTCTGGGGTTCAAACTCACCAGACGCCGCTAGAAATAGAGCCTTGTATCTGTGTCCAAACACCGCTCTGTGCTGACACCCCACTTATCCAGAAGGTCCACTGGTAAAGGTACTCCGATTGTATCATAAAACACAAGGATTGTATCATAAAACGCAAGGATCAGCACACTTCCAGCGGACGGCTGGAGATGGTGATAGCGCCCTCTATTGTATTTCTTTATGCTTGTTGATTGCATTTTAAATGTAAGCAGCTAGGATTAAGGGGGGTTTCTGCTGTATGGGTATGTTGCATTATAATAAACAGGATTACGCTATGTACATCTATCCTTGTGTTTTATGATACAATCGGAGTACCTTTACCAGTGGACCTTCTGGGACTTTGGGCTCAAAGTGTCAAAATTTTGTGTGGCCACTACTATTTTCTAGCACTGCCTTAACACTCTTGGGCTTGGAGTTCACCAGAGCTTCACAGGTTGCCACTGGAGTCCTCTTCCGTTCCTCAATGACAACATCACAGAGCTGGTGGATGTTAGAGACCTTACGCTCCTCCATCTTCTATTTGAGGATGCCTCACAGATGCTCAATAGGATTTAGGTCTGGAGACATACTTGGCCAGTCCATCACCTTTACCCTCAACCTTTTATCAACATTAGTTACTTTTCATGTGCTGCCAAGCTGACATATATGTATTGATGTATCCATTATGTTCATGCTGTGTGTGCATGTGTACATACTGTATATATAAGAAATAACTTTTTTACTTGTTTTATACTATTGTCACGAATAAATAATGTTTACCAACCACTCTACCACCACAAATCAATTGCATCATTCAAGGCCCACATTCCTTTCTTGTTTATCAGAATCAGGGATGGTGGTACAATCATTTAGCCTCATTTAAAACCCCAAAACTCCCCCTTTCATTTATTTGTTTGACTCAAAACGTTGTTTTCCACAACACTGTAACCTACTGGAGTTAGGAAAAAGTTCAATAAAATCCTCAAGAGATTTTATCTTCTGCACTCTCTGTGGGGACAGGATGAGTTCTGGGACCTTCCCCTTATAACGGTAGTCAAGGAGTGTTGCCAACCAGTAATCATCCTGCTCATTTATGCCATGTATTCTTGGGTCCTTTTGCAGGCTTTGAACATGAGGTTGCCTGTGCACCTCAAATTTGCAGAGGCTTGAGAAGGGTCTCCTCGGGGTCGCCTCGGGGTCACTCAGGATAACAGCATCTGGAACTTCCTCCTCCCAGCCATGTACTACTCCCAAGGGTCCTGGGGCTGGAAAGCCATCGCTTACAGATTGACGCATGTCTTCCTCTTCTTCAAAGCCTATGAAAGTGCCAGAATCCTCCTCCTCATCCCCCTTCCCTCTCTCCTCCTGTGTATTCTGTAACATAGGAATGATGGTGTCTGGATGAAGTTGGCTTTGAGAGGAAAGGAAGTTCCTCAGACAGCTGAGTTGGGCCAGGAGATAACAGCTGCAGAATGTGATGGAATAGGGTGGCTGCTCTCTACTCTTTCTTGATGTCGGCCTCCTTGGGCTTGTGCCGCCTCACCTTTAGTTTCCTCCACTGCTCTATTTGGCACCCTAGTCGCATCAGTGACCTCATCATCATCGTTGTCATCATCATCTCCTCCATCTTCATCATTACCACTGAAGACAACTTGGTGTCATGGTACTACTTACAGTGAGCCCACAGGCGAGCAGGT
This sequence comes from Lithobates pipiens, assembly GCF_037356315.1. Taxonomy (NCBI): domain Eukaryota; kingdom Metazoa; phylum Chordata; class Amphibia; order Anura; family Ranidae; genus Lithobates; species Lithobates pipiens. The sequence goes on along the minus strand of NW_027507764.1, from coordinate 355,591,962 downwards.
GACACGGGATCCCCCAGGGTGTGGAGTCTAAGGGCCAGCTGGTATTCTGCCAGGGACCCCCTCACGAGGGCTTGGGCTTAGCTGCGTGCTGACTCCAGGTCACGACCCCCGGGTTCATCCTGCTCGCTAGGGAAGTACCAGAAGACACTGTCAGACAAGGATGGATGGATGAAGCAAAGGAGAGCCGGACAGTGAGCCAAGGTCAGGGCGTGCTGCAGACTACGTAATCAGAACAAGCTGAGTTGGTACACAAGAGATCAGTTCACAAGAAGTCAGGATAAGGCAGGTTACATGAAGGGAGCTCAGAAATAAATGTTGCTCAAGCAACCAGAATTGGTCTGAGAGGGACTTAAATATGGAAGAAGCACATGAGGGGCTGGACAGGAAGTAGCAGGAAAGAATCATATATTAAGCAACAGGTGGAGCCAGTGACACCTATAGCTGCAGAGTGAAGCAGAGCTGAACATAAGCTAGTGGAACAACAGGTGCCAGCTGGCCTACAGCAGTAAAGGTGAGACACAGATCAGCTCCACAGCTGATCTGTGACAGTCCCCCCCCCCCTTATGAGGTCCCCCTACACGTCTAGGGGCTGGCTTGGAGGGAAATTTCCAATGGAATCTGGTCACCAAATGTGGGGCTGAGACATTGGTGGCAGAAACCCAAGACCTCTCCTCCCTCGAGAGTACTTGGAGTCCAATATTTCTTTATTCTCATACTAATCCATGGTATCAGCCACAGGAGCGGGGTGAGAAGAAGGGCGAGAGAAGCAATTGAGGACCAGTGGCTTGAGCAGGGAGACATGGAAGGCGTTAGGTATCCTGAGATGAGAAGGCAAACGGAGCTTGAAAGCAACTGGATTGATCTGACAGAGAATAGTAAATGAACCAACGAAGCAAGGAGCAAATTTCATTGAGGGCACCTGGAGTCGGATGTGTTTAGTAGAGAGCCAAACTCTATCGTCAGGCAGGAACTTAGGAGCCGGGCGGCGATGACAATCTGCCTCTGTTTTATGCCTGGAAGCAGCTAGATGAAGATTCTCCGAGACTTCTTTCCAGATTGAGTTGAAGGACCTTTGAGTTTCAGCTGCTGCTGGTACAAGAGGAGAAATAGGAACAGGAAAGGGAACAGATGGATTCTGCCTGTAAATAGTGAAGAAGGGAGATTTCCCATAACTGGCATTGGAGTGATGGTTTAAGGCAAACTCTGCCCAGAGCAAAAGGTCCACCCAGTCATCTTGGTGGGCTGAGATGAAGGCACGGAGAAAACGTTCTACATTTTGATTGACACTGGGGATGAAAGGCAGATGAAAACTCCAATTTAATCCCAAAGGAGCTGGCCAGGGCTCTCCAAATTGAAATCCTCTGTGAGATGATATGTGGAAGCATCCCACGAAGACGAAAGCTTTCCTTAATGAAAGCTGTGGCAAGACTGGGAGCCAAAAGTAGGCCTAGGAGAGGAATCAAGTGACACATTTTGGAGAACTGATCCACCACTACCCAGAGGACTGTAGAACCTGTTGAGGGGGGCAGATCTGAGATAAAATCCATGGAAATACAATGCCAAGGTACAGGTATATCGGGAACTGGTAAGGGCAAAAGCAATCCAGCAGGAGCGGACGTGGAAGATTTGGATAGTACACAAACCAGCTGGAACATATTCCTTGACATCCCTACGAAGAGAAGGCCACCAGTAATGATGCTGAAGAAGGTCACAAGTATGAGGTATGCCAGAATGTCCAGAGAACTTGGAGTCATGTGTCCAAGCAAGGAGTTTGGGAAGAACTACAAGTTTTACCTGGAGGAGGCTGCGTAGACCGGAGCTGAGTAGTGGCTAAATATGATGGGAGGAGGGAGGGATGATGGGACCAGGATCTAGGTGATTCTCAGAATCATTGGCATCAAACGACCTGGACAAGGCATCAGCTTGAAGGTTTGGCACCTGGACGAAAAGTAATGTTAAAGTTGAAGCGGGCAAAAAAGAGGGCCCAGCGAGTTTGACGTGGGTTGAAGCGTTTCACGGATTGTAAATACTGCAGATTTTTATGATCAGTATAGATGGAAATACAATGGGGAGAACCGTCTAGAAGATGTCGCCATTCTTGAAGAGCTAGTTTAATAGCAAGTAGCTCACGGTCCCCAATGGCATAGTTCTTCTGCCGCATCATAAACATTATTGGAAAAAGAATCTGCAGGGCTGAGACTTGCCCTTCTGAGCTTGGAGTAGTATGGCACCGACTCCAACTGAAGAGGCATCAAACTCCAAAGAAAATGGTTTTGTAATGTCTGGACGTAGGAGAATTGGGGCGGAGAGGAATGCTGCCTTGATTTTGAGGAAAGCATCCATGGCTTCAGGGGACCAGATCTGGGCATTGACTCCCTTGCAAATGAGAGATGTAATAGAGGCCACCAAGGTAGAGTAGTTACAAATTAATTGGCGATAGTAATTGATGAAGCCCAAAAAGCTTTGGGTGGCTTTAAGACCAGAGGGCTGGGGCCACTCAGAGATGGCCTGAAGTTTGGCTGGGTCCATGAGGAGGCCCTGTGATGAGATTATGAAGCCCACAAATGGAACTTGTGTTTGTTCAAATAGACATTTCTCCAATTTTGCATATAGACAATTGTCCTATAGACGCTGTAGCAGAGCTTTCACATGAAGACGATGGGTAAGTCTGGTGAGAAAATAAGAATATCATCCAGATATACAATAACACAGACATACAGAAGGTCGCGGAAGATCTCATTAACCAAATTTTGGAAGACCGCTGGGGCATTGCATAAGCCAAAGGGCATCACAAGATATTCATAATGTCCATCCCTGGTGTTAATAGCGTCTCCTTCCCGGATTCTTATTAAGTTGTAGGCCCCTCTAAGATCCAGTTTGGTAAAAACATGAGAACGCAGTCTGTCAAAGTGTTACGAAATTAAAGGAAGAGTGTATCGGTTCTTCACGGTGATGGCATTAAGACCCCTCGATGCATGGACGGAGTGAACCATCTTTTTTTGCTACAAAGAAGAACCTGGCTCCAGCAAGTGAGTTTGATTTCCTGATGATACCCTTTTGCAGGTTTTTCCGAATGTATTCAGACATGGCTTGTGTCTCGGGGATAGACAGAGGATAGACTCGGCCTCAGGGAGGAGAGGTCCCAGCTAACAGATCAATGGAACAGTCATAGACACAGAGATTATGGCTCCAACCTCCCAGATCCACAATAAAGTGCTCACCCTAATGGAACTCACAGTTGCTGGCTCTGCTCAAGATTAAGGAGAAAAAGAATTCCTGGATGGCCGCTCATCAAAAAAAGGTATCTTTATTGGCAAACGATTCAAATCCAAGTACAATCACCTCATAAAAATAGGGAAAACAGGACAAACAACTAACGCGTTTCATGACCCATCATTGTGCTTATTCATAGCTGAACAGTGGAACAGTCATAGTCTCTGTGAGGAGGAAGGCGATCAGTGGACTTTTTACAGAAAACATCACCTAAAGACTGATATTGGGAAGGCAACATGGGAGTTGTAGAGGTCTCAGCCAGACAGGGGCGGACTGACCATCGGGTAGTTCGGGCACTGACCGAGGGCCCGTGGCCAGTAGGGGGCCCCATGATAGCTTCCACTTCGGGACCCGATCTACCCGTCAGCTAGCTGTGATTGACGGGTAGATCGGGTCCCGAATACTGCTCCCTGCAGAAGAGACTGCAGTGTGAACAGACCTCATGATGCACGTCTCCCCGCCGACCCCTCCTTCCCTCCCCTCTATTCCAGGTGCTTGTGTTTATCATCACCTCAGACAGACGAGAAGAGCTAGTGGGGAGGCACTCAGGCACGCATCACAAGAGGTATGTTTAGAGCCACTTCCCACGTGTTAAGTTAACCTTCTGAGCAGCATAACTGGCATGTGCAGTTGCAGAGGAGAGAAAACATGAATCTGCCCATACCCTGCTCTGTGCACCATGCTCTGATATCTGCCCCATGTCCTGATATCTGACCCAAGCCCTGATGTCTGCCCATACCCTGCTGTCTGTCCCATGCCCTCTTGCTCCATGCCCTGCTCTTTGCTCTATGCCCTGCTGTGTGCCCTCATGCCCTGATATCTACCCCATGCCATGCTCTGTGCCCCCTTGCCCTGCTATCTGCCCTATGCCCTGCTCCATGGCCTGCTCTGTGCCCCTATGTCCTGCTCTGTGCCCCCATGCCCTGATGTCTGCCCCATGCCCTGCTCTGTGCCTCCATGCAATACTGACTGCCCCATGCCCTGCTCTTTGCCCCATGCCATGATGTCTGCCCCATGCCCTGCTCTGTGCCCCCATACCCTGCTCTGTGCCCCATGCCCTGATGTTTGGCCCATGCCCTGCTCTGTGCCCCATGCCCTGCTCTGTGCCCCCATGCCCTGATGTCTGCCCCATGACCTGTTCTGTGCCCCCATGCCATACTGACTGTCCCATGCCCTGCTCTTTGCCCCATGCCATGATGTCTGCCCCATGCCCTGCACTTCTATGCCCTGCTGTGCCCCCATGCCCTGCTCTGAGCCCCATGCCCTGCTCTTTGCCCCCATGCCCTGATGTCTGCCCCATTCCCTGCTCTTTGCCCCATACTCTGATGTGTGTCCCCATGCTCTGATGTGTGTCCCCATGCCCTGCTGTCTGCCCTGTGCCCCGATGTCTGCCCCATGCCCTGGTCTGTGCCCCCATGCCCTGATGTCTACCCCATGCCCTGCTGTCTGCCCCATGCCCTGCTCTGTGCCCCATGCCCTGATGTCTGCCCCATGCGCTGCCCTTTGCCCCCATGCTCTGATGTGTGTCTCTATGCCTTGCTGTCTGCCCTGTGCCCCGATGTCTGCCCCATGCTCTGCTCCATGCCCCCATGCCCTGATGTCTACCCCATGTCCTGCTGTCTGCCCCATGCCCTGCTCCATGCCCCCACGCCCTGCTCTGGGCCCCCATGCCCCGATGTCTGCCTCATATCCGGCTCTGTGCCCCAGGCCCTGCTCTGTGCCCCCATGCCCTGCTCTGTGTCCCCATGCCATGATGTCTACCCCACACTCTGTTCTGTGCCCCATGGCCTGCTGTCTGCCCATGCCCAGATGTCTGCCCCATGCTCTGATGTGTGCCTCCATGCCCTGCTGTCTGCCCCATGCCCTACTGTGTGCCTCGTGATATGCCCTACTGTGTGCCCTTGTGGTGTGCCCCATCGTGTGTCCTACTATGTGCCCCATGCCCTTCTATGTGCCTCACTGTGTGCCCAATTTCCTCCTGTGGGCCTTGTGATGTGTCCTGAGCCCTACTGTATGCCCCATGATGTGCCCTGTACCCTGCTGTGTGCCATATGATGTGCCCTGCTGTGTGGCCCATGATGCATCATTCAGTTCTCTGCTGTGCGCACCATACTGTGCCCTATATGTGCTCTCCTGCTCCATGTAATATCCCCTGCTGTGCCTCATAATGTATCCTCTTGCCCCATGTGATATGCCCTATAATGTGCCCTGCTGTGCCCCATAATATGAGATTTTATCCCTCCTAATGTGTTCTGCTGTGCCCCTTAATGTGCCCTCATGTAATATTCCCTGTGTCCCATTATGTGCACACTTGCCCCCATGTAATATGCCCCATAATGTGCTCTGCCCCATAATGTGCCCTCATGCCCCTATGTAATATACTCTGCTGTTCCCCATAATGTGCCCTCCTGCCCATGTAATGTTCCATGCTGTTCCCCATAATATGTCCCTCTGCCACTCCCCATGTAATGTGCCCTATAATGTTCCCTGCTGCCCCCTCCCCCATGTAATGTCCTACTGTGCCCCCTCAACCTGTAATGTGCCCTTGTGTGCCCCATAATGTGCCCTCCTGGCCTCCACACACACATATTGTGCCCTCCTGACCCCCTGTGCTATGATCTACTGACTTATATACTTTTCCATGGTTCCCCCATGCTTTGCCCTGGTGCCCTCTGTGTACTGTGCTTGCTTAATATCCCATGCTCTGCCCTGCTGCCTCCTGTGCATTGTTTATCTCATGTTCGACCCAGAATTGAGGCGTCCACACAATGCAAGCTGGAGGGTGGGGCTTTGTGTGGCTGTGGCTTGAGTGTGGGCAGGGGCCTAATTATCTCCTGTTGCCCGGGGGCCCCATGAGTTGTCAGTCCGCCCCTGCAGCCAGAAGAATGGAAGGAGGAGGTAGCACCTTGGAAATACATAATTGCTGACACACAGGACCCCAAGCCAATACTTGTCCAGAATTCCAATTAAGATGCAGGAAGTGTTTATGCAACCATGGAAGGCCCAGGATGATGGGACTGGAGGATTTAGGCAGAACTGGGAAAGAGATCTCCTCAGCATGCAAAACCCCAATGCGTAAGGCAATAGGAGGAGTTTTAAACCAGATGGGACTCATAGGCAAGAAGGAACCATCTATTGTGGTCACAGAAAGGGTTATAGCCAAGGCAGCAAAGGCAATGCCCAACTCAGAAGCTAAAGATTGTTCAATGAAATTCCCGGCAGCACCGAAATCCATGTATGCAGAGAGTTGGTATTTTGAGCCCAGTGGATAGCCACGGGAAGAGTGAAACGAGGGAGGCGAAAAAAATGAAAGGATCAGTCTAGATCACCTCCCTCCGAGTGACCTAGACCCTGGAGTTTCCCGGAGGGACTGGACAGGAGTTCAAAAGATGTCTTTTATCGCCACAATAAAGACACAAGCCCAATCCCATGCTTCGGGCATGTTCCTCGGGAGTGAGGCAAGTTCACCCAAGCTGCATAGGTTCTTCCAACGTGTGAGAGATTGAAAACGGAAAGGGTTCCACACGTCTTTGGACTACCTGCGCTGGATGGCCAGCAGGGGAATGACTGGATCTGGATTTCTCCAGGGCCTGCTCCTGGAAGCGAATGTCTATTTGAATGCTCAATGCGATTAAATCCTCCAATGTGGTAGGAATTGTGCGTCCAGCGAGTTCATCCTTGACATGATCAGATAAACCTTGCCAGAAGGTAGCAGTAAGGGCCTCATTATTCCATTTGAGTTCAGCGGCCAGCGTACTGAATTGAACCGCGTATTGGCCGACTGTCATTCTTTGCTGACAAAGACGAAGGAGGGCCCAAGCAGCCGAAGACACTCTGCCGGGCTCATCAAAAGTTTTCCGAAATACATCCAAAAAGAGCTGGAGGTCGGAGGTGATAGAATCGTGTGAGTCCCAGCGTGGGGAGCCCCAAGCTAGAGCAACATCGGAGAGGAGAGAGATGATATATGCGACTTTGGTGCGATCAGTTGGAAAATGGTGGCTGGAAAGTTCAAAGTGGATGGAACACTGATTAATGAAACCTCGACAAGCCTTAGGGTCGCCAGAAAAATGAGGTGGCGGTGGCAAATGCAGGCAGGGATTACTAAGTGTAGTAGATAACACAGGAGCAGCTGAAGCAGAAGTAGAAACGGGAGGAGCTGAAGTTGCAGTGAGTTGCAAACGATCTAGACGGGAGGCAAGATCCTGAAAGACCAGCATTATTTGCTCTTGATTTGCTTGCTGTGAGTTAAGTCTCTGAACTAGATGTTGTATTTGATCCTCGGTCAGTGGCCAATTGTCAGAGGCGCACACGGCTTGAGCAACCTTTCACAGTACTATGGCATTAAACTTGCAGTAATGCACACAGAAGTAAATGGCGTTAAACTTTCAGTGACGCACACAGAAGTAAATGGCGTTAAATTTGCAGTAACACACACAGAACTTTATGTCGTTAAACTGGCAGTAACACACACAGAAGTAAATGGCGTTAAACTTGCAGTAACGCACACAGAACTATATGATATTAAACTGGCAGTACCACACACAAAAGTAGATGGCGTTAAACTTACAGTAACGCACACATAACTATATGGCGTTAAACTGGCAGTAATGCACACAGAAGTATATGATGTTAAACTGGCAGTAACGCACAAAACGATATGGCGTTAAACTGGCAGTAACGCACACAGAGGTAAATGGCGTTAAACTTGCAGTAACGCACAAAACTATATGGAACTAAACTGGCAGTAATGCACACAGAACTATATGGCGTTAAACTGGCAGTAATGCACACAAAATGATATGGCGTTAAACTGGCAGTAACGCACACAGAACTATATGGCATTAATCTGGTAGTAACGCACACAAAACTATATGGCGTTAAACTGGCAGTAACACACACAGAAGTAAATGACGTTAAACTTGCAGTAACGCACAAAACTATATGGCGTTAAACTGGCAGTAACACACATGGAACTATATGGTGTTAAACTGTCAGTAACGCATACAAAACTATATGACATTAAACTTGCAGTAACACACATAGAACTATATCTTGTTAAACTGGCAGTAACACACACAGAAGTAAATGACATTAAACTGGTAGTAACACAATCAAATATACAGTGTCAACCATCACTACACTGGCGCTCTCCGAATTGTCCCTACTCGAGCTAAACACTAATGTAAAGATTACTAGCACTACACTACACTGAAACTATCTGAGCTGTCCCTACTCTACACTAATGTATGTATGAATGACATGGTCTCACTAAACTCCAGTGAAACTATCTGTGCTGTCTCTACTCTAGCTGCACACTGTGCAAAGTTGAATGATGGTCCTCCTCAGTACACTCAGACTATCCCTAGACTGACATTAAATGAATATTCTACACTGACAATTGAAGCAATAGCACAGTATAGCACAGTAACTAATAGCACTGAACAGAGCCCAGTTCTATCTCTCTCCACACTGAAATCACACTGAAAATGGCTGCCATTGAAAGAAAACGTTTATACTGTGTGCAGGGCCGGTGCTAGATTATTTTGCGCCCTAGGCAAGACCAGCTACTTGCGCCCCCCCCCCCCAAAAAAAAAAATCTAAAATGAATTCAATAATTTTAGCACCAGAACCAGGGAGGTGCAGCCAGGTGGAGGGATGGAGTCAGGTGGAGGGATGGAGTCAGGTGGAGGGATGAGCCAGGTGGACAGGAGGGGGGATACAACCAGGTGGAGGGATGAGCCAGGCGGAGGGATGAGTCAGGAGGAGGGATGAGCCAGGTGGAGGGATGAGCCAGGTGGGCAGGAGGGGGTGCAGCCAAGTGGAGGGAGTCACACACCACTGACAATGTCTGACTTCATCCCTCATCCCCAGCGCTTCCCCCACCACCTGACAAGTTCTTACCTTGGGGCACTTCTTTCCAGCTCCCTCCACATGTCAGGCAGTGGGTGTCAGTCGTTGTCACCAGTCCCAGGATCCTGCATGGGGAACCTCCTCCAGCTCCTCTCCGTTCAGATCAGCTGATAATTCGGTTCCACCCTCGCGCTCCGGCAGCCACGGAGAGGCTGGTTAAGCAGGGCGGGCTGCAGGAGCAGCTTTGCTTAGGATCCTCCAGCTCCAGGACAAGTGGCTCGGCGGGCTCGGCCCAGTGAGTGTCCTATGGCCAGTCTGGGTCTGGGTGGATCCATCCTGGCTGTCTCTCTCTGTGCACAATTCTGCCCGCCCTGCTCCTCCAATGGCTGCACAACACCAAGGGATGGAGGCGGGTCGGGCAGAGAGCTGTAACCCACTGATGCTGCTGGACATCGGCATGGTCGCCTTTGGCTCAGGGGAATGGGGGGGGAATCTGCCTGCATATTCCCGCCGCCCAGCGACTCTGCAGCCAGCCAGATGGAACCATGTCCCGTTACATTCCACACCACTCTAGCCACCACCCGCCAAGGGGGAATCCGATCTTCTGGAGGGGACCCAGCGGCTGTGATTGCACCCCTAGTTCCTAGTGCCTAGTTCGCCTAATGGGAGCACCGTCCCTGACTGTGGGGCGGGAATTAGCCATGATTGGATAAAGTCATGATGACATTGTCCAAACCAGTGCTTTGTGCCCTGATTGGCTGAAGCTTTCACTGCTTCAGTCAATCAGGGCTTGCAATCCACTGTTCAGCACCGCAATTCATTGTGGTCGGTTCGGGGGGCTGAACAAATGGTCGAATTACCTGTTTGTTCAGATGTTCGCCGAAGGTATAAAAAGTCCTTACTGAATTACTTATTGAATTAGATCAGGAACTCATAAATAAAGGCAATGCCCTAATCTGGCGAGTCATTAAAATTAAACTGATTGTGTTCAATTATAAAAATGTATACTGTGTATAAATGGAAGTTTGGTGTTATTAATAGGCACATTTTTTTCAATATCATCAAAATTGTTTATGACCATGTGCAATGTGTCCTTTTCTATTTTTTATTTTACTTTTTTTTACTTTTTTACTGTTCTATGCTACCTGACAAAGTAACAAAAAACAAGTACCACTTTTAGTATATTACCATGTGCACTAGCCATGTAAATAGCTACAACGCTGCTTTAACTTTACATGATGACACTGCAAAGTCTATACAAGAAACAGCCAGGACTTTTCAGTGACTGGTCTGTAAACGCAGACATCAAAGAAGCAAGCAAATCTACTATGCTGATTAAATCAACAAAATTATATTTGGGTGAGCATATTCTCCCACAAGGCTGCTTTATACATAAATCTGGAACCATGCTGTGTACCACCTACAAAGAAGATGTGTACGATGGGTAGATGATCATGTCCCATACTTCAAAAAACACTGCTTTAGAAAATTTATTACAACTCTCTGTGGATGAAATGTCAGGTACAAAATAAATGTTTGACTAAAAGGCATCATACATAACAATGATATGAGGTTTTGTTAGAAAATAAATAGTCGCTATTATCAATAGCACAGCTGGACACATTTGGAAATAAACAGCAGCATTGTACAGTAACTCATGCAACCACATGTACACTGGCTTAGATCAGATAATCAGACAGCTGTTGACATTTATATTTTCATTTTTTCCATATAGTACAGCACACTGTTATTTTTTTCCCTTATGTTTTCAAATAGGACCCAAAGTAATAAGAATAATCCTAAAGCCCTTATGTTAAGCAATTTATTTGTGCTCCCAGCAACTTAACATGTCTTTTTATGGCCCACATATGAATAGTTAATAGTAAATCTGAAAAATTTATGGTTTGACTAGGTATGGTTTAGGAGGCATGCTGCTGCCCCTCCTTTCCTCGCTGGCCAGGTTGCATGCTCAGATAAGGGTCTGATGTAGATTTTTTTGTGTGGGGTACCCCTTAAAATCCCACCAGATCTTCTTCAAGATTAAAGGGTCGTATGTGTTTTGAAAGGAACCAGGAAATGGACGCAGCAGTGGGAACGAGCCCGCATGGATGCCTCCATGGAAAGAATCTTTCTGTGGGAGCACCTGATGAAGAGGAGGAGCCTGGGGCACCGGCAGGGCACCAAAGAAGAGCAGGATCAGGGCCGCTCTGTGCAAAACGATTGCACAGAGCAGGTATGTCTACAGTAGGCATATTTGTTCTTTTTATTAAAAAAAAAAAAAAAAAAAAAAAACAAGGGTTTGCAACCCCTTTGACTTCACTAGGATTCAGATAAATGTGAATGTTCACCCAGTTGGGTGATCAGCAATCAAAAATATCTAAGATTACAATCTGAGGCCCGGTTCACACTGATTTTGAGAGCACATGTTGCATGACATGTAGAAATTAGTGTTTCCCTTTGAGAGCCATCTTAACTGGTCCGACTTGTGTCAGTGTGACTTCGGTTTGGTTCCTGCATTACTTTGGTGTGATTTCTGTCTGATTTCAGCCCATAGAATTGAATGGAAGTCCCATTCAAGTCAGATCCTCATCTTAATTCATGTGATTTGGATCCGACATTACAGGAAGATTACATAGGCATTCCCTGAAGTTGCTTCTAAGTCACGTCAAAGTGGCATTGGCAATGTGCCGAAGTCGCCTGGCAGTGCAGTGTCAACCTGGTCTGATTGGTAAAAAAACTTGGTGCGTGCTGGGTTGGTGACATCACATTGGGCTGGTGCCACCAGGCAACGTTGCCAGGTGGCCACGTCCCTTACCTATTTAAGAAGTGTCAAGCGCAGGAGCAGGCAGTCGGCAGGGAGCCTTCGTCGCGGGTGGAGCAGCAGGCATGATGATGAATCTACATTGGGGTACATTTAAAAAAAAAAATTAATAAAGGAATTGTTGAAAACTGTGTGTGTTTTTATTTCTTTTTGATGCTTTATTTTGGTAAATGAGTAGGAGTGCAATGTACCCCATACTCATGTACATGGGCAAGGGTGGGATCTGCCCCACCTCAAAGCAACCCCCATGTTGAGGGCATGTGGCCTGATATGGTTTGGGGGAGCGCTTGCTTGTCCCCTCCCTTTCCTGGCCTGCCAGGCTGAATGCTTGGATAAGAGTCTGGTATGGATTTTGGGGTGGACCCCACATCGTGAATTTTAAATTTTGGCATGAGGTTCCCTTTAAATTCCATACCAGGCCCAAAGGGTCTGGTATGGATTGGGGGGCCCAAGCTGTTTTTCTTTCACATTTTTTTTATTGCCGAAAATGTTTTTTTCATTCAGCTGTCAGCAGGGATGCCCGTTGTCAGCTGATGATTCATTGTTAAGGATGCAGCAGGTGGCTTCCCAGCCTACGTCTTAATAACCATCTATTCACTCTGTCATGGTTGGGCAAAGCCTTGTACCTGACTAGTGGTCAGGTGCATTTCTTCAGCAAATCAGGGCTTTGAATGCACTGTGCAGTGCGCAGTGCATTGTGGGGAACTCAGCAGGGGAAAAAACCCCTGAGCGCCACACAAAATTCAGATGACAAAATTCAGATGTTCGCTGAACGTGCGAATGGGTGATGAGCCAAACACCACCCAGGCAACGGCGTGCAAACACCGTTTAAGTCTAAGGGACAGGAAAGTGAAAAATCAAAAGTGCTTATTTTAAAGCAATATATATGCAAGTTATTGCCATAAAAATGTGTTTGGGGACCTGGGTCCTGCCCCAGGGGACATGTATCGATGCAAAAAAAAGTTTCACAAATGGCTGTTTTTTCTGGAGCAGTGATTTTAATAATGCTTAAAGTGAAACAATAAAAATTAAATATTCCTATAAATATCATACTTGGGGGTCTCCTTAGTCTGCCTGTAAAGTAGCGCATCTTTCCAATGTTCATAACGGTACCACAGCAAAATGAAATTTCTAAAGGAAAAAATTTAATTTAAAACTGCTTGCGGCTGTAATGTATTGTTGGATCCTGGAAAGAGGATAGATAAAAATCATTGAAAAAACGGCATGGGTCCCCCTCCAGTCCATTATCAAGCACTTTTGGTCTGGTATGAATATTAAGAGAAACCCCACGATGAAATTTAAAAAAAATGAATGAGGGTCCCACCAAAATCCATACCAGACCTGAAGGGCCATTTTAAGGGGAACCCCACGCCAAAATTTTAAGAAAACTGGTGTGGGGGTCCACCCAAAATCCATACCAGACCCTTATCCGAGCATGCAACCTGGCAGGCCGCAGGAAAAGGGGGAGAATGAGAGGGACACCCCCCTCCTGATCCATACCAGACCACATGCCCTCAACATGGGGGGTGCTTTAGGGTCCCCCAAAACACATTTTCCCATGTTGATGGAGACAAAGGCCTCTTCCCCTTCCCCAAAGGCTTCTTCCCCTTCCCCAAAGGCCTCTACCCTTGCCTAGTGGTTGTGGGGGTCTGCGGGCAGGGGGCTTATAGGAATCTGGATCTAGGGGCCCCCAGATCCTGTCTCCCCCATTTGAATGGGTATCGGGTACATTGTAGCCTACTCATTCCCCAAAAAAGTAAAAATTACAGGAGACAGTTTTTGATAAGTCCTTTATTTAAAAAAAAAGTGTCCCACAATGTAAATCCTTCTTCAATCACTGCGGCAACGGACCGAAAAAAAACCCATGGGTAAGGGTTGTGGGGAAGAGGCCCTTGTCCCCATCAACATGGGGACAAGGTGCTTTGGGGGGACCCCAAAGCACCCTCCCCATGTTTAGGGCATGTGGCCTGGTACGGTTCAGGGGGGCGCACGCTCTCATCCCCCCTTTCCTGCGGCATATCAGGTTGCGTGTTTGGATAAGGGCCTGGTATGGATTTTGGCAGGACCTCACGCCATTTTTTTTATTTTGGCACTGGGTTCCCCTAAAATCCATACCAGACCTGAAAGGCCTAAAATCCATACCAGACCTGAAAGGCCTCATACCATTTTTTTCAATGACTTTTAGGTATATTGCCGGGATCCGGCAATAAATTACAGCTGGCAGTTTTAAATGACATATTTTCCTTTAGAAATGTAATTTTGCTGCTCTAATTCATTACACTATGTACGGCCGCTATGTAAGCAGCCTTACATAGTATGGGGCATGGACTTAGCCCCCTGAGCCATGATTGGCAAAAGGCACCCTGCCTTTGGCCAATCATGGCTCTCACAGCAGAACGCGCTGTGATAATCCAAAACATGCAGGTCAGGTGGATGCTTTGGCAAATCGGCAGCCGTCAATGCACTATGATCTCATAGTGCATTGACAATCTCGTAGTGCATTATGGGGCATTCTGCAGGCGCTCAAATTTCCCATGCACGCCCCATAATGTTCTAAACTCAGTGACCGGGCGAACACCCGATGTTCCAGTCGAACTGACGTTTGACTCAAACCTCTGGCTGATCCCTACTTATCAGAGGGGTTGCCCAGTTGCTTAAACCCCCTGACAGAATCCTGCAAGCAGTCTCTTGGGCCACCTACAAATATAAGATAATCTCCTGTGTTGCCAAAAAATAGCAAAATGTAATTAAAATCAGGAGACTGTTCTTATCCTTGAGTAACTTATATCCTGAAAGTAGACATGCCAAATGTTAACAGAAAAAAATTCTATATTTAAGAAACTTATTAACCTTAATCTGAACCAACAATCAGCATGCCAGGTCCATTTTGTTTTGAAAAGTGCATGGTGTCAGTGCAATCAAGCTGAACTTCAAATAAATCCTTTTTTCTTATGGGTATTTATCATTAATATGCCACATTAGCTAATCTGATGGTAGAAGTAAGGAAAACAAAAAAAAGTCAAGTTTCTTTCTTGTGTATATCAACACTACAATTTAGATACCGCTAATATGAAACACTTGTATACTACATCATTGAGCAACAGTGTTTATATTTTACACTATACAGGATGGTCAAAGCACACCTGAAAAGAGGTAGTGTTCTGAATCTTACAATTTTTGAGATGGCAACGATTTAAAATTGCTTAGGTTGTGTCTACATCCAGGAGCTTTTTTGTGGTTATTACATACCAAATAGATTTAAGCCCCGTACACACGAGAGGACTTATGTCCGACAGACTTCCCAAGGAGTTCCGTTGGAGTTCTGCTGGAATTCCGACGGAGTTCTGACAGACTTTTCGGCTGAGCGGACTTGGCCACACACGATCACACTAAACTCCGACGGATTCGAACGTGATGACGTACGACTGGATTCGAATAAGGAAGTTCATAGCCAGTAGCCAATAGCTGCCCTAGCGTCGGTTTTAGTCCGTCGGAGTAGCATACACACGAGCAAATTTTTCGAAGGGACCGGGTCCGGCGGAGTTCCTTCGGAAAAATTTGAAGCATGTTCCATATTCTAAAGTCCTTCGGACTTTGGCGAGTCAAAAGTCCGTTGCAGCCCACACACGATCGAATAGTCTGACGGACTCAGTCCGTCGGACTTTGGATGTTGAAAAGTCCGCTCGTGTGTACGCGGCATTAGCTTTCTTATTAATGCCTTTTAATAAAGTTAGACTATCAGAATTACAGAATGTTGAGTTGACTTATCTGCATTTTCTATGTTTAGAGAAAGTTACTCCAAACTGTGGCCAATAAAAGGATTTTCTCTCTATTTCTTTGAGGGACACTGGATTCTCAGACATTTAAATTATACTGTCACATATAGGAGGATTTGGAAAGTGGTAAACAGAAAAACAGTGCCCAGCTTGGAATAGCCCCTACCACTTACATCATTCCTTAGCACTGGGATGTACTTTGTTTATTAATACCAAAAAGCTCAAAAGTATCTGATCTTGGTTTGATTAGATGCTTTTGAGACCAGAAGAGAGACCTGTCCCTCCATAGGCCGCGTACACACGGGCGGATTGTCTGCCCAACTAAGTTCGTCAGACAATCCGACAGACAGTCCGTCCAAATTTTGAATGAACGGACTTGACCACACACGATGAACAGACAGTCCGCTGAAAACTTGCGCGATGACGTGTACAGCACGTACGACGGGACTAGAAAAACGACGTCCAATACACTGCAATGCAACCTTCGGCCGTGTAAATCCTTTCTGAGCATGCGCCATACTTAGTCCGTCCAACTTGCCTACACACGAGCGGACTGTCCGCTGAAACCAAGTTTGGACGGACAAAACCAAGTTTGGACGGACAAAATTACGGAAATTCCGAAAGACTAAGTCCGTCAGATTGTCCGCTGAAAAAGTCCGCTGAAGCCCACACACGAGCGGATTGTCCGCTGAAACACGGTTCAGCGGACTAAGTTGGGCAGACAATCCGCCCGTGTGTACGCGGCCATACTCACGCATAAAGGCCAACACATATATGTCAGTCCCGCATTCATATGTAAATGGTGATGGCACTATGCATGTGAGGTATCGTTGTGAACATCATAGTTATACGCAATAATTCTAGCACCAGACCCCCTGTGTAACTCTAAACTGGTAATCTGTAAAAGCCTTTAAAGCATCACCTAAGGTGATTTTTAAATACTATCGTTTATTGCCATTCCATGGGTGTATGCAATTTTAAAGTATGGCAAGCTAGGTATCTATTTTTACAATGTAAAATAATTTTTTACATTTTACAAAAAAAGAAAAATTGGGTATTACATCGTGTTTGCACTAAAATTCATTAAAGTGTATTTTTTTTTTAAATTCGTTTGGAAAACCTCTGCACAAATAATGTGTGGCATAAAAAATTGCAAATATAAAAAAAAATTCCCCAATTGTGAAAGAAAAAGCAGTGCTCACAAGTGTAATTTAATAAATGGCACACAGTGTTATATACTAAACCTTATTAAATATAGTGCACTGTGAAAAACAACTAACACAATGTAACATAGTAAATAATTAAACATACAATAAAGTGAATTAGTGAAAACTCACATATAGAGTGACACTTTATATAAAAATATAATTAATCAAAACAAATCAATAGTGCAGTGTCCATCCCCATCAACCAAAGTTCATCAAAGTGAAACTTTTCAAATAAAGTCTATAAGTGATGATCCAGAAAGAAACCACAAATAAATGGTGATGACCAATGGCTCTTAATTAAAAAAATCTTGCAAGCGTATTCCTCCACCACACCTTGGTGTCTGTGACTCCCCTTATGTGATTAAATTCACCAGCTGAAAAGCCTCACACCTGCGTGTTTGGCTAAAATCACTTTTACCCTCTTTCCAGAGGTTTAAATGGGAGATCCCCATGCTTGCAGTTCAGACAATCGCTGTACTTTTCTTGGCAGTTCACATAAACACATCCATGCAAGTAAAAAAGAGATTGCCCCAATAGCGTAATAAAGTTTAAAACTCTTTAATCACACATAAAAAAATCACTTCAAGGCACTCACATTTAAAACACTAGTGGCACGCCAAAAGATAAACTTCACATCAATCATTAAAAACTGTTTACTGGAGCATGAATGGTCACGGCTGACCCAGGATCTGCGAAGTGGTCAGATTATTTCTCACCCCTCCTCGTTTCCACTCTCACTGTGCACTTTAGCAATCAGAGTGTTCACCATCCTGTACTCCTTATCTCAGCTCCCACCATCTACCGATCACTAAAAAGTGTTCAGCATCCTGTATCTGCATCAGCCAAGTAGCCACACCCCAAAATGTTTCTTCATACAATGACTTATTCATGGGATCCCATGCAAGCTTGGATACTGGAGGAATCCATACTCCCAATCAACATTCTGGGATCAATTATGTTGTCTTTTAAACACTGGGCATCTTGACTGGAGAGTCTTCCAATCAGGATTCAGATAGACAATGCCCTGGCACTGGCGCATATCAACCATCAGCGACGACACATAAGTTGTGCCAAACCAAGAGAAGTAAAATGATTCTGTCTTTGGCAAAATGTCATGCTTTACCTTGTTTGCCATTCATAGTCAAGTTGTGGACAATTGGGCAAGTCCTGTTGTATTCAGCAGGGCCTGTTCCTACTGGTTGCTGACAAAAAAGCTGCATTTCTGATCCCTTGACCCATAATCAGCCATTCAGATTATTAAAATAGTATCCTTAACTGCCCATCTCAGTACTCATGTAGCCCCTCTAAAGAACCATTGTTATTTTTCTGATGTTCAGCCTCTAGCAGCACGTGGAGGAGTTTGTATGGCATATTGAAGCACCCTAGAGAACTAGGGGGAGAGGTGAGGAAGATATTAGTCACCCAGCAAACAGATAGCTGGCTTTGGTGAGCAAGAACTACTACCCGAAGAACAGCTATTGGGTAGCATTTTCTAATGAATGCAGGTAGAAAAAAAAGCCAAGGACACTTGAAAAAAGCCCAGTTGTATAACCTAGGGCACTTTTTTCATTAAAAATAAAAAAACTGGCATTCACCCAGCTTTAACAAAAAATTATATAAGATATCTTTTGACACAACTCCTGCTGTGAACAAGCCATAAAGTGGAGAGTATCCCTTTCTTCATATAGCAAAATTGCTGAAAAGTATTAACTAAAACATTAAACTAATGTATTTAATGTTTCCCAGGAATTATGCAACTGCTGTTTTGCTATAATTATGGCTAAATCAGATGCAAATAGGCAGACAGATTAAAACATCCTACTTGTTTGTACTGTTTCCTCAGAGTAGCTGGGTAGCATAATAGTTACACCTTAGCATTATCTTTACCATGTTTCCCAGGAGTAAGCACCAAAAGAACTGGGTGGAGGAACATCAGTAATATGGGAAACGAGAGGATCAAAACATTTGTTAGCAGGTTTTCCGAGCAGTTTCAGTAGCAAATATCTGATTCCATATCTGGGTATTCAGATCATATACCTCTTAATTAACAATGAATTATGAAACGCCTAGTTACATTAGACATTAAGGGTAAAGAGTCACTCAGGGGAGAGCTTTCATGGAATTGTCTTGTCTGAACAAGGAATCTGATGCCTAGGTGATTAGAAGAGCAGTTTTTATATGATGCCTTCTTTCTTGAAAATGGCACAAGCAAATTCTAAGAATACGTAATTAAAAGCCTTTACATCAATTACAATTAACTAATTTAAAACTAAGCCCCATACTTTTGCTTCTGATTCATGTGAATGCAATCAAATCATTAACCTATATATATATCTTGTTTCTAAACAATAAAGTTTAAAGACTAAACATATGATATAAGCCCAAAAGTTATATTCTGTTGCTCTCAAAAGGAGTCAAACCTGTGCATAAGAATCTTAATGGAGTTCATAGTTTAAACCTTTTTTCTATATTGTTTGTCATTGCTAATATATGCAGACCCAGATTTTTAAGATTTCGAGATCATGAATGCATTTATAATTAAACCTTGTATAATAATGCTCATGGCTAGCAGGGTTCGAATTACGCCTACTTCTCAGAACCTGAATAGGGAACCAACCTATTTTTGCTTTCTAAGTATGGGTGACTAGTACCCTCCCTTGCACATGTATATTTGTAGTCATATTGGCAGCCCTCCTAATTTTCAGATTTTTCCTTTCTTATATTTGGATTTTCAGATTTCCGAATTGGGATTTTCAAAATTTTCAAAATTTTAAATTTCCGAATGTTCGAATTGTCAAATTTACGAATTTTCTAAATTTACAAATTTACAAATTTACTAATTTTTCACATTTTCAAATTTTTTGATTTCCGAAAAAAACAAAAAACAAATGAAAGTAAAATGAAAACACAATTTTTGGCAGTGCAGATGTCTAAAATGCATACAGAGACAAGCACTCTGTCTGTCTCAGTATATTAATTCATTTACAGTTGGTCTTTTTTATCTCCAGTTTTGATATCTATGAACTTGAGGTAATTATTTTTTTAATTTGGTGCAGTAATAGTACAACTTTGTAAAAGTGGCATTATTAAAAACTGCATTAACCTGCTGCTATGGAGGCTACAAATATGGGCAGCATCAATTTTTGAATCTGGCCTAGGCCAATTTAAAAGGCCATACTACTAGAAAACTGTTTAGGGTTTTATTGATTTTCCACCACCGTTTTATAAATATAAATATCAAATAAAAAAATTCTTCAAAATACGTATCTTGTTTATGTCTTATTTGTATCTATTTGTCTTTTGATGAATTCTCTGTGCCTGGGGGGTGTCTATAGTATGCCTGTAAAGTGGCACAGTTTTCCCGTGTTTAGAACAATACCACAGCAAAAGTAATTTAACACTTGCGGCTGTAATGCATTGTCAGGTCCCAGCAATAGACTTGAAAATCATTGATAAAAATGGCATGGCTCCTCCCCAGCACATTACCAGGCTCTTTGGGTCTGGTATGGATATTAAGGGGGAACCCACCCCCAAATTTTAAAAAATGGTGTGGGGGCCCCCAGGCACTATATATTCTGAACAAAAGTATATATACTATATGGCCTGCCCTATATACTGTGCAGATCTTGGTGAGCACAGGAACTGGCCCTTCTGGGAAATATTTGATCAAAAATTGTAATTACATGCCCCTGTTAAACAGAGGCAGAAAAATTGGGCCTTGGGTGGTGGCGGTGGTGCCACAACACTGTAACCCCTCAAAGATACTCTTGTTGGGTGCAGGAACGGGCCCTGCTGTGAAATATTAGCTCAAAAATTTTAATTACATGCCCCTGTTAAACAGGGGCAGGAAAATTGGGCCTTAGGCAGTGGTGGTGGTGCCTGAAAACCAAAAACATTGTTGGAAGCTAGCATCATCAAGATTGAGGAGGAATAGGATAGTCACTCAGCTTTGCAGTCTTCATATCCATAGAAAAATCAATCAGTTACATCAGCCTCTCCTTGGTGGCCTTCCGGACATGATGTATATTTTGTTTTGCAACACCACACTACACTGTATTGTGTATTGTGTACTGTGTACACCACCGGAAAAGTAGTAGCAACTTTACTGCGCCTGCACTGTACTGTGTACACCACCAGAAGTGTAGTAGAAACAGTACACCACAGAATGCACTGTAGATGTAGGGTACACTGAATGCAGAGCATTTACACATATGTATATATATATATATATATATATATATATATATAGTACAGGACGCCAAGGTTGGGTCCTGGACGGGTGCTATGTAGCGCCTATATTCGGGATGTGGTCCCTTTAAGGGAATCATGGTAGTTCTCAGGGGGTCACCCAAAAAAAGGGTGACAAATTAAGGGGATAGTTTCGGGAGAAGACTGACTCACGGTCCTCTCTATATTTTAAGAGAGATAGTTGGGACCCGGAATTTGGGAGGCTCTGAAATGACATTTGGGTGGGAAAGAGCCTACCTCCCTGACCACAGGGATTCGGCCCACAGGAGGTTAACGGCCTCCAGGAAGACAGACAGCCTATAAGACAGGAAGTAGTAGAGAGGTGGTGGTGAGGAGGAGAAGGAGATGAACACCTGTCTGGGGAGCTGTCTGGCTGTGTTGTTGTATTTGCTGTTTTGGAGGCTGCAAAAAGATCTCTGCAAGGACTCTAAAGAAACTTTTTGGTGAAGACCTGTCTACAGAACTGTAGGTGCTTTTCTTTTCGTATTATTTGTGCTGAAGATAAGCGGACTTTAATTTACGGTTTTTATATGCTGAAGAAAAGCTTTATTTTTGATTTAATTATAAATAAATATATTTTTGGTTTCACCTTAATACCGGTTTATGCACTTAATCCCGCGGAGCTAGTATCCCCAAACTTCACAACTGGTGTCTTGGATGCTGGCAAAAGTGCATTCGCAGCTGCAAAAACTGTTTAAAAACTGACATTTAAAAGAGACTGTGTACAAATTGCATGTCTTGGGTGAAACCAGCCCAGACGCTGCAAGCAGCTGCAAGCAGCAGGCAAAGACATGGAGGAGGTCATCAGGGCTTTGGCACAAGCCCCCGTGACCCAGCAGCAAGTTTCAGCAGACGCAAACCGTCGCCATGAGAAAGCGATGGCTCAGCAGCAACAGGCCCTGGCACAGGCAATAGCTGCACAACAGGAAAGCACACGGCTGCTAGCCGCCCAGTTTACTGCTCAGCAGGAGTCCACTCAAGCACAGGTGGCTGCCTTGCAGGAGGCAGTACAGCGGCTGGCTCAGGGACGTGAACAAGCGGCTGTCGCCGCTAGCAACCAGGTGTCTGTGAGGGCCAGCCATGTTTTACAAAAACTAACGCCCAGCGATGATGTAGAGGCCTTTCTCACCATCTTTGAGAGGATAGCGGAGAGAGAGGGCTGGCCCCGTGACCAATGGGCCGGCATTATCTCCCCTTTCCTCACCGGTGACCCGCAAAAGGCCTATTTATTGACCTCCCAGCGGAACATATCAGTGACTATGAGCGTCTGAAGGCAGAGATCCTGGCTCGCCTAGGAGTGACCACAGCTGTCCGGGCTCAGAGGGTGCATCGCTGGCGGTACAAACCTGACCGACCACCCAGGTCACAAATGCATGAACTGGTTCAGCTGGTTAAAAAATGGCTGCAGCCAGAAAAACTGTCAGGCCCACAGATGGTGGAACGAATAGTGATGGACTGGTACCTGCGATCCCTGCCAGAAGACCTACAGCGCTGGGTAAGCCATGGAGACCCCGCAACCGCTGACCAGCTGGTGGAGTTGGTTGAAAGGTACACCATGGTGGAGGACCTGCTTAGGCCTACCAGGCGTGGGGAACCCACACCAAGGGCAACCAGACCAGCCATAGCGCCTAGGAGAAAAGCCCTGCCAGACGCTGAGATCTGCAAAACTGCATCATCTGCTACAGAACCTCGAAGGGTGGTTCCTGTCCCAAGAATAGGAGACCTACAGTGTTGGCGATGTTGGTCATGGGGACATACCCGGGCGCAATGCCCACTTCAGGAGGAGCCTATGGACTGCGGGATTGGTCGGAGAAGCTCCTTCTACGTGCAAAGAGTCTGCACCA
Organism: Lithobates pipiens; assembly: GCF_037356315.1. Classification (NCBI taxonomy): domain Eukaryota; kingdom Metazoa; phylum Chordata; class Amphibia; order Anura; family Ranidae; genus Lithobates; species Lithobates pipiens. The sequence continues at coordinate 355,568,942 of NW_027507764.1, read as the reverse complement.
CTCACCTGGATCCAATTGCAGGACAGTTTGCGTGTGAAGTGTGGGTGAACCACCTTCCTGCCAGGGCGCTACTGGACTCTGGTAGCATGGTAACATTGGTACATGCCAGGGTGATTGGGAGACTTGGCCCTGTAAGGAAAACCCTACGGGTAGTGTGCATCCATGGTGACACCAAGGAATACCCCATGGTTTCGGTGACTGTGTCCTATGGCCATACCTCAGTGACCCAAGAGGTCAGGGTAGTGAGAAGCCTAATACATGACATTATAGTGGGGCGGGACTGTCCACTATTTTTTGAACTGTGGAGCCAGGTACAGATGGGGATGCCAGGACAGCCAGGAGAGTCTGAGGAACCTGGGCCTGAAACCCCCACAACCCATCCCACTGATACAGAAATACCCATTATTGATAATGATACTGTAGAGAATATTAAGTTGAAGGATGTGTCTGTTTCAGATTGCAAAACCGAGTTAAACTCTGGGGGGGGGGAAGTCTTCCCGTTACAGGTTATGCTGGGGGAGGATGACGAGGAGCTCTCCCCATTGCAGTCCCCGGTTGAGGAAAGTGAAGGGGAAACATCCTCAAGGCCAGTACACCCAGATCTAGATGTACCCAGGGGTGCGTTTGGCACCGCCCAGCTGCGGGATCCTACCTTGGTCAATGCCCGAGAGCAGGTTTCTGTTGTGGATGGGGTCTCACAAATGCCGGGAGCACATCAGAGGTTTCCTCATTTTGCTTTAAAGGGGGACTTGCTTTATTGAGTGGCTGAAAGCCGTGGGGAAACTATAGAACAGTTGCTGGTTCCCCAACCGTATAGGCGGATGCTGCTCGATCTAGCCCACAACGACGCACTGGGATGACACTTGGGGGCAGAGAAAACAGAGGCCAGGATAACTGACCGGTTTTACTGGCCAGGGGTGAAAGTTGAGGTTAAAAGATATTGTGCATCTTGTCCCGTTTGCCAGTTAACTGCCCCAGTGCCCCACTATAGAAGCCCTCTGGTACCCTTGCCAATTATTGAGGTTCCATTCGAGTGGATCGCTATGGATCTCGTGGGACCCCTGGTAAAATCGGCAAGGGGGCACCAGTATATATTAGTCATCCTAGACTATGCAACCAGGTACCCAGAAGCAGTTCCTTTGAGGAAAACTTCCTCTAAAGCCATTGCCCGGTAACTATTTCAAATGTTTTCGCGAACTGGTTTTCCCAAAGAGATATTAACGGACCAGGGCACCCCTTTTATGTCAAAGGTAATGGCGGACCTGTGCAAACTGTTTCAAATTAAACAGTTGCGGACGTCCGTCTATCACCCGCAGACCGATTGCCTAGTGGAGAGGTTTAATAAAACTTTGAAGACCATGCTAAAAAGAGTCGTCCAGAAGGACGGGAAGGATTGGGATATGTTACTCCCTGCCCTTTTGTTTGCCATCCGGGAGGTTCCACAAGCGTCCACGGGCTTCTCCCCATTTGAGCTAGTGTATGGGCGATGGTCTCGGGGGTTGCTGGATCTGGTAAAGGAAACGTGGGAAAGTGAGTCCTCACCACACAAAACCATAGTAGAGCATATCTCTCAAATGCGAGAGAGGGTGGCTAAGGTGATGCCGCTGGTGAGGGAGCTCATGCAAAGGGCTCAGGAAGCCCAAAGAAGGGTGTATAACCGGTCTGCGAAAGTCAGACAGTTTCAAGTAGGAGACCGGGTGGCTGTCCTAATACCCACCGTGGAGAGCAAGTTCTTGCCAAGTGGCAAGGTCCGTTTGAGATAGTGTAAAAAGTGGGGGAGGTAAACTACAAGGTACGCCAGCCAGGGAAAAGGAAACCATACCAGATCTACCATGTGAATTTGTTGAAACCCTGGAGAGACAGAGACCAGGTATCCGCGGTGGTAGCGGTACAGTCAGGAGACCATGCAGGGATCGACCTGGTGCAGGTGGCTGCTACCTTAACTAGACCCCAAACCCAGCAAGCAAAGGAGTTTCTTCAAAGAAATAGGGACATGTTTTCAGGGTTGCCAGGACTCACCAATGTCATCGAGCATGACATTGTAACTGACCCCAAGGTAAAAGTTTGGTTAAAGCCTTACCGTATCCCAGAAGCTCATAGAGTGGCAGTGTCTGAGGAGGTCAAAAGAATGCTCAAGCTTGATGTCATTGAGGAATCGCAGAGCGAGTGGTCGAGTCCAATCGTGTTGGTACCCAAACCCAACGGCACTCTTCGCTTCTGCAATGATTTTAGAAAACTGAATGAAATCTCCAAGTTTGATGCTTATCCCATGCCACGGGTAGATGAGCTCATTGAGAGGTTAGGGCCTGCCAGGTATATTACCACGCTGGACCTCACGAAAGGGTACTGGCAGATTCCCCTGCCCAAGGAAGCTAGGGAGAAAACGGCCTTCTCTACCCCGGAAGGCCACTTCCAGTACAAACGAATGCCGTTTGGTTTACACTCTGCCCCCGCTACGTTCCAAAGGGCCATGGACAAAACTTTGCATCCACATCATCGGTACGCTTCGGTTTATTTGGATGACATCGTCATCTTCAGCCCTGATTGGGAGTCGCATCTTCCCCGAGTTCAGGCAGTCGTAGACTCCCTGAGAAGAGCAGGATTCACCATAAATCCAGAAAAATGTGCAGTTGGGGTGGAGGAAGCCAAGCACCTAGGGTACATTGTGGGTAGAGGGCTGGTAAAGCCCCAAATGAATAAAGTGAAAGCCATACAGGACTGGCCCCGTGCCCTAACCAAGAAGCAGGTCAGAGCGTTTTTGGGCATAGTTGGCTACTACCGGAGGTTTATCCCCAACTTTGCCACCATTGCTGCACCCTTGACTGACCTGACCAAAGGCAGAAAGTCGGTGATGATAAAATGGAATAACGATGTCGAAAAAGCTTTTCAGAAGCTTAAGACGGCATTGTGCCAGGATCCGGTGCTTGTTGCTCCAGACTTTAATAAGGATTTTGTAGTACAGACAGACGCTTCAAATGAGGGGTTAGGAGCAGTCCTGTCGCAGGTAATCAACGGGGATGAGCACCCCGTAGTTTTCCTAAGTAGAAAGCTGACGGCAGCGGAGAAAAACTACGCGGTGGTGGAGCGGGAGTGTCTTGCCATTAAGTGGGCCTTGGACTCCTTGCGATATTTCCTCCTAGGCAGAAGGTTTCACCTGGTATCCGACCACTCCCCACTGACCTGGATGAGGCAAAATAAACACACGAATGCCAGAGTAACAAGGTGGTTCCTGTCTCTCCAGGGGTTCAATTTTGTGGTGGAGCACAGATCCGGGAGACTACATCAGAATGCCGATGCCCTCTCCCGGGTCCACTGTATGGTGTCAAATGGTGCCTCGAACACCTCCGCGTTGAGGCAGAGGGGGGGATATGTACAGAACGCCAAGGTTGGGTCCTGGACGGGTGCTATGTAGCGCCTATATTCGGGATGTGGTCCCTTTAAGGGAATCATGGTAGGTCTCAGGGGGTCACCCAAAAATGGGTGACAAATTAAGGGGATAGTTTCGGGAGAAGACTGACTCGCGGTCCTCTCTATATTTTAAGAGAGATAGTTGGGACCCGGAATTTGGGAGGCTCTGAAGTGACATTTGGGTGGGAAAGAGCCTCCCTCCCTGACCACAGGGATTCGGCCCACAGGGGGTTAACGGCCTCCAGGAAGACAGACAGTCTATAAGACAGGAAGTAGTAGAGAGGTGGTGGTGAGGAGGAGAAGGAGATGAACACCTGTCTGGGGAGCTGTCTGGCTGTGTTGTTGTATTTGCTGTTTTTGGAGGCTGCAAAAAGATCTCTGCAAGGACTCTAAAGCCCCGTACACACGAGAGGACTTATGTCCGACAGACTTCCGAAGGAGTTCTGCCGGAGTTCTGCCGGAGTTCCGACAGAGTTCTGACGGACTTTTCGGCTGAGCGGACTTGGCCACACACAATCACACTAAACTCCGACGGATTCGAACGTGATGACGTACGACTGGATTCGAATAAGGAAGTTCATAGCCAGTAGCCAATAGCTGCCCTAGCGTCGGTTTTAGTCCGTCGGAATAGCATACACACGAGCGAATTTTTCGAAGGGACTGGGTCCGGCGGAGTTCCGTCGGAAAAATTTGAAGCATGTTCCATATTCTAAAGTCCTTCAGACTTTGGTGAATCAAAAGTCCGTTGCAGACCACACACGATCGAATAGTCTGACGGAATCAGTCCGTCGGACTTTGGATGTTGAAAAGTCCGCTCGTGTGTACGGGGCTTAAAGAAACTTTTTGGTGAAGACCTGTCTACAGAACTGTAGGTGCTTTTCTTTTCGTATTATTTGTGATGAAGATAAGCAGACTTTAATTTACGGTTTTTATATGCTGAAGAAAAGCTTTATTTTTGATTTAATTATAAATAAATATATTTTTGGTTTTACCTTAATACCGGTTTATGCTAATCCCGCCGAGCTAGTATCCCCAAACTTCACTATATATATATATATATATATATATATATATATATATATATATATATTTATATTTATTAATAAACCACCTGAAGTATATTAGAAATGGTACACCAGGGAATGAACTGTAGATATAGGCTACACTGGATGCAGAATATATATATATATATATATATATATATATATATATATATATACATATATATATATATATATATAGTTAACATACTCATACTACATACTTACATCATTTTTCAGAGAATATGAATGACAACACAAAAACTTTTCTTTCACTCATGGTTAGTGTTTGGCTGAAGCCATTTATTATCAATCAACTATGTTTACTCGTTTTAAATCATAATGACAGCAGAAACTACCCAAATTACCTTGATCAAAAGTTTACAGTTTTACCCTGGTGATTTTGGCCTGATAACATGCACACAACTTACACAAAGGGGTTTGAATGGCTATTAAAAGGTAACCATCCTCACCTGTGATCTGGTTGCTTGTAATTAGTGTGTATGAAAGGTCAATGCGTTTCTGGACTCCTGACAGACCCTTGCATCTTTCATCCAGTGCTGCACTGGCGTTTCTGTATTCTGAGTAATGAGGAAAGCAAAATAACTGTCAAAGGATCTGTTGAAACCAAACCACAGTCAGGTAGACCAACCAAAATTTCAGCTACAACTGACAGGAAAATTGTTCGGGATGCAAAGAAAAACCCACAAATAACTTCAGGTGAAATACAGAACTCTCTAAAAACATGTGGTGTGGCTGTTTCAAGATGCAAAATAAGGAGGCACTTGAAGAAAGATGGGCTGCATGGTTGAGTCGCCAGAAGAAAGCCATTACTACGCAAATGTCACAAAGTACCCCGCTAACAATATGCCAAAAAGCACAGAGACAAGCCTCAAACCTTCTGGCACAAAGTCATTTGGAGTGATAAGACCAGAATTGAGCTTGACTCATTTGGAGAGGAGTCAACAAGTCTTATGATGACAGGTACACCATTCCTACTCTGAAACATGGAGGTGGATTGCTGATGTTTTGGGAATGTGTGAGCTACAAAGGCACAGGAAATTTGGTCAAAATTGATGGCAAGATGAATGCAGTATGTTATCAAAAAATACTGGAGGAACATTTGCATTTATCAACCAGGAAGCCGCACATGGGACGTACTTGGACATTCCAACATGACAATGATCCAAAATACAAGGCCAAGTCAACCTGTCATTGGCTACAGCAGAATAAAGTGAATGTTCTGGAGTGGCCATCTCAGTCTCCCTATTCTCAAAATCATTGAGAAACTCTGGGGAAATCTCAAACGTGCAGTTCATGCAAGACGGGCCAAGAATTTACAGGAACAGGAGGCTTTTTGCCAAGAGGAATGGGCAGCTTTACCATCTGAGAAGATTAAAGAGCCTCATCCACAAATACCACAAAATACTTCAAGCTGTCATTGATGTTAAAGGGGGCAATACACGGTATTAAGAACTGAGGTATGTAAACTTTTAAACAGGGTCATTTGGGTAGTTTCTGTTATCATTATGATTTAAAAAGAGAGAACACAGTTGATTGATAATAAACGGCTTCAGCCAAACACTAACCATGAGTAAAAGAAACGTTTTTGTGTTATTCATATTCCCAGAAAAATGGCCAAGAAATCACACATTCTGCCAGGGTATTTAAACTTATGAGCACATATATATATATATAAATAAATACACTGCCTGAAGCATATTAGAAATAGTCACTGCCACTAACTTAATAACCTGCCTGCTTAATCTGAATCAAGCTATCTCTCCGTCCACACCAACAACACTACACAGGGCCACCGTGTAGGCAGCCTTATTTAGTGTGGGGCGTGGACTTAGTCCCCCTGAGCCATTATTGGCCAAAGGCCAAAATTATGACTCTCTTAGCAGAGGGCGCTGGGACTAGGCCAAAGCATGCAGGTCAGGTGCATGCTTTGGCAAATCATCATACATCATTGCACTGCAATCTCACAGTGCATTATGGGGCACACTTGAATTTGCCATAAACACCCCATAAAATTGGCTGTTCAGCGAACGGGCGAACATCTGATGTTCGAGTCGAACCTACTTAGCTCATCCCTAATAAACTATATCAGTATAGCATTTTATATGTGAAACTTTGTTTGGTGTAATATTACATACTTATTTAATATATGTATCTTTGAATGATGTTTTTTTCTACTATGTATATTTTCATTGATGCATTTTGATCTACTTGTGTTAGGAACCTTGCGCTAAAAATTTAAAAGTGCTAAACTAGGTAATTTTTTGTTGGAGCTGCTCCCCTGAAAAGTGTAGTTGCTGACTTTTGAATGTTAGGGTGATAAGTGATAGAGAACTAGAATGCTAGAACTTAAGTTGATAAAACAGTGTATAAAAATAAATATATATATATATATATATATATATATATATATATATATATCTGTCAGAAAATTATATAGAACTGCTAATCAAAGCAATTAAAGTGCATCATGCTAAATAAATATTAATTCATAATAATGGTGATACATTCATAAATCACATTTTCAAAGACCATTAGTATTTTTTTGTGCTGTGACTCTTATCCGTAACACTATCACCAAGGCAAAACTTGTGAATAACACCCAATGGAAATGTGAGTGAATTGCCTACTCACCAAATGGACATGACCTCTTTAATTAAAAATAAAAGGTCGCAACAGGCTTTTTTGTATATATCTGTGGGTTTTGTTGATCTATCACTGAAGCTGTAACTGGAAACCTTTATGATCCTCCTTTACACCGTGGATATACCATTATGAAATAGACATAAAACAGGACCATAGCATAATAACGTTTAATAAAAGCAATAGTAAAAACAATGCCGCACTGGCTGCTCACATTGTATGCTGCCACTTCCAGAGGGACGCTAGACGGCTGTCCATAGAAATGTTTTTTGATACTCAGTTTTCTTGCATATTTTCCAAAGTCTGTTTTTCTTTCCCGTTCCTCCAATACCAACGGGGGGGGGGGGACCGTCACCCTGCCAAAATCAATATCCTTTATTTCTTTGCAAGAACAAAACAATATATAGGTTATCAACAACCGTTATACATAAGAAACACTTTCTCATAACCGTATCTTGCCATTTTTATAAACAAAACAAAGCAGTATTTGTATGATCTCAATACCGCATCAATTCCCCTCAACGATTCCCAACCCTCTCCTTAGGAAAAAAAAAAAAAAAGGGAGGGAGAAGAAGAAATAGAGCAGAGAGAGGATTGGGAGGAGGGGGAGGAAAAGGAGGAATCCGACATCACCCTTCCAATAGGTAGGGTTTACATCACTCAGCCATTTGATTTAATCCTCAGTTTCCTCTCCAATCAACCTCTTCCCTTCCTCTGACTGTAAAAATATTTCCCATGGAGCCCAGACTTGCACTATAGCCTCCCTTTCCTCGGGAGGCATCGGGATCAGACTCTCCAAGATCCCAATTTTCCTAACTTTATTTAACCATTGAGAGATTCGTGGAGAGCCCGTTTCTTTCCAACATGTGGTGATGCAGCTTTTAGCTGCATTCACCAAATGGCACAGCATTGAGTTCTTGTATCTCTCTAGTGGGATATATGTACTTTGTAGTAGAAAAAAGGCCGGATCTTCCTCAAGATGATATTCAGTAAACATTTGAGAAATTTTCCGAACCTCTTCCCAAAACTGTCTAATCACTGGGCATTGCCAGAAAATATGGACAATAGTGCCTCTCTCCTTACCGCACCTCCAGCACCTATCCGATAACTCTGAAAAAAACGCATGTGTTTGTGATGGAGTATAATACCAACGCATTAATACTTTATAATTTAATTCCTGTATCTTAACACATCTGGATGATTTAAAAGTCAAATGTATTATTTTCTTACGTTGGGCCGGGGTAAAGGTTTTTCCAAGATCTCTTTCCCATTTATCCAAACTCCTTATATCAATATCCTCCGAAGGAGAGACTAGTAAAACATATATTTTAGAAATAATATGAGAGAGGGGCTCCTTCCTCTCACAATACTCCTCAAACCTAGTAAGGGGTCGCTCAAAATCCTCAGATGAGCCCAGAGTATCTAAAAAGTGCTTAACCTGTAATGCCTGCCATAGGGGTAGTTCATATTGTCCTCCTACTTCCATTAACATTTCTATTGTTAGCCATTTTTTAGATTTCAGGAAATGTGATGCCTGAAAGCATCCCCTCTCTCTTAATTTCCCAAATATTCCTGATTCCAGACCGGGTAAAAAATGTGGATTCCCAAGAATGGGAAATAAGGGAGATTTTACTGTTGAAATTCTGGGGATGCATACGGCTTTATCACCCATCTGGAGCGTAGGTCCTATTAAAGGATGGGCTCTTAATAACGGAGGTATAGCTGTACCACACCACATGGCTCTGTCTAAGGGAATGGAACTTACTTGTTGTTCCATGACAACCCACCTTTTACTGTCTCTATGTCGGCACCAGTCCAAAATTCTACCAAGCTGAGTAGCCTGGTAATATTTGTATAAATCTGGTGCTGCGATTCCACCTGCCTCTTTAGGCATTGTTAATAACTTCCTGTTAATCCTAGGGCGCTTACTTGCCCATATGAACTTTGTAAAAATTGTTCGGGTTTTACTAAAGAAGGCTTGTGGAATCCGGATTGGTAGTGCCTGAAACAAATAAAGAAACTTGGGGACTATATTCATTTTCAAAATATTACTTCTCCCGAACCAGGAATGTGAGGATTTACTCCATTCAGTCAACGTTGTACTAATTACCCTTAATAAGGGTGGGAAGTTCAATGCATATGCATCTGTTAACTTAGGTGGAATCTGTATCCCTAAATAATTCAGCGCTGTAGCTGTCCATTTAAACTTAAAGTTGTCCTCTAGATTTTTTTGAATGGAACCCTCCAGTGATATCCCCATCGCCTCCGACTTGCTATAGTTTATTTTAAAACTAGACAAAGCTCCGTAGCGCTCTATTTCCTCTAGTAGATTAGGTAGTGATATTTGTGGATTAGAGAGTGAAAATAATAAATCATCAGCATATGCTGAGAGTTTATATTCCTGGTCCCCTAAGGGAATATCTTTAATATCAGGATTCTGTCTAATTCTATTTAACAAAGGTTCTAATGACAATGCAAATAAAAGAGGCGACAGGGGACATCCCTGACGGGTCCCATTGGATATTGAAAAATTTTCAGAGTTTAACCCATTGACCTTCACCAATGCTTGTGGCTTTGAATATAATCCTTCTATCCAATCCAACATTCGATCACCAAAGCCCATTTGTTTTAAAACTCCTAACATAAAGGGCCAATTGACCCTATCAAAGGCCTTTTCTGCATCTGTATTGACAAAGATACTCGGCAGCTTCCTATGATTTGCATATTGGATTAAATTCAGGACCTTAATTGTACTATCCCTAGCTTCCCGTGTGGGAACAAACCCCACTTGGTCCAAGTGGATCAGCTGCGTCATAAGTGACTGTAGGCGAGATGCGAGTATCTTTGTGAATATTTTATAATCGGTATTTAATAATGATATTGGACGATAGTTACTACATATTGATTGATCCTTTCCTTCTTTTGGAATAAGTACAATATGTGCCTTTAATGCTTCTACAGGTGGGGGCTCAGTTTTTCCTTGTATATTTTTTTTCCAATAAGGTTTTTATTAAAGTGAAATTAAGGCATTACAATTGAGGAACAAAAACATCACACAAAAAAGAGTACATGAAGTACAATACAATAATAACTACGTGATGTATCAATACAATACATGGCAAAGTGAACCACATAAAGAATAAACTAGGTGATCCTGCGAACAAACAAAGTTAGGCAAGATAATATAGATAACACAGAAGTGTAATCAGATATGCAGGATATTATACAACAGAGAGCAGTACATTAGTTGAGGAGCCCGTCGAATCTCCTATGCAGTCGTCCACCCCTAATGGGATCACGCTGTGGACGTTTGAAGGGTATCAATCCCGCAGAGTGGTATATAAGGAGACTCAATTCGGGACATGTGCTAGAACATATGGAGAACCGTAGATAACATAAGGACAAGGGTAAGGGAGGGGAAGTCAGCCTCGGAGAGTGTCGAGAAGGATTAAAGAAGGGGGAAAAAGATGATGGAAAGGGGAAGAAACGGTGTGCGAATACAGGGGAATCATTGCATGGAAAAGGCGTTAGTCCAGTCAGATGTCAACCAAGAGGAATACCAGAGTGCTTTTCTAACTAAGTATGAGTGTGGGTATTGGTGTGTGACGTAGAGGTTCGAAAATGTATCCAGCAGGCCCATTTATTTGAAAATTGTTCAGGTTTGTCAAGTGCTTGATGAATTAATCTCTCCAGTTCTTCTATTTTATCCATCTGACGGAGCCATTCCTCAAAGGATGGAGGAGTATTGGAGCGCCAATGACGTGGAATGCATTGTGTGGCTGCATTTATCAAATGTGGGACTATTGAGGACTTATAAGTTTTATATGACAGTGGGGTGTGGTGTAACAGGTATTGTGCCGGGGAGAATTCTAGGTGATAAGTCGTGACTTTAATTATTGTATCATGAATTTTTTTCCAAAAGGGTTGAAGTGTAGGGCATTCCCACCAAATATGTAAGAAATTTCCTACTGGGGCATTACAGCGCCAACATGTAGGTGGGACATCCGGAAAAATTTTGTGAATCTTATCAGGAGTGCGGTACCATCTAGAATATATTTTGTAGCGATTCTCTTGTGTGGAAACGTTGATGGACCGCTTGTGGATGTGATCATATACGTTTGCCCATTGTTGTGTAGACAACGTGATTTGTAAATCTGAGTCCCACTGTTGTATAATGGGGTTGTGCAGTGTGGGTTTAGAGCTCAGTAATTTGACAATAGTTGAAATCACATGTTTTTGTGGTTCTGAACAGAGGCAAAGAGATTCAAACGGATTGGGGGTAGTGGTCCATCGCGTTAACGGCCGTATAGAGGTAAGAAAGTGTCGAAGCTGGAGATAAGTAAAAAAATTGAAGCAAAGTTCAGGGAATTTTTCAATCATAGCAGGCAATGATAATATTTTCCCCCGATCAAAAAATTGGTAAGCTCTGTAAGGCCGCGTACACACGCGCGGACTGTTTGCCCAACCTTGTTCGTCAAACAGTTTCGGCAAACAGTCCGCTCAAAATTTGCATGAGCGGACTTGCCCACACACGAGCGGACTGTTTGACGAACAAGGTTGGGCAAACAGTTCGCTCAACTTTTGAAATGAACGGACTCGCCCACGTAAGGAGGAGGCAAATCCGCCCATTTCGAGCGCGTGTACAGGTAGGCGGGGCCCGCGAAGGAGATGTCGCGGGCTCCGCTGCCTGGAATGGGCTTAAAGGGGAACCCCAACGCCGAAAAAAATCGGCGTGGGGGTTCCCCCAAAGTCCACACCAGACCCTTGTCCGAGCACGCTACCCGGCCGGCCAGGAAAGGGGGGGCGAGCGAGCGCGCCCCCCCTCCTGAGCCGTACCAGGCGACGGCGACGACAGCGGCGACAGAAGACCGGGCCACCGCCTGTAAAAGAGCTACAAGAAGGCGCGGTGGCCCGGCAGAAGAACCGAAGAGGGGGACAAGACCCCCGAAGTCGGGAGAAGAGGCCGGCGGCGGGGAGGAAGAAAGCCGGACTCCTCCGCTAGTAAAAGAGCTACACACAGATAGCGGAGGAGTCCGGCGAGAAGACCCCCGAAGACGGAAGACCCCCGGAGCTGTGCAATAAAATATTTTTTCCCTGTGTTGTGTTTTTTTTTGTACTTTATTTCACAGGTGAATGGGTAGGGGTACATTGTACCCCATACTCATTCACATAGGGTGGGGGGCCGGTATCCGGGGGCCCCCTTCTTAAAGGGGGCTCCCGGATTCCGATAAGCCCCCCGCCCGCAGACCCCGACAACCAACGGCCAGGGTTGTCGGGAAGAGGCCCTTGTCCTCATCAACATGGGGACAAGGTGCTTTGGGGTGGGGGGGCCGCGCGGCCCCCCCTTCCCCAAGGCACCCCCCATGTTGAGGGCACGCGGCCTGGTACGGCTCAGGAGGGGGGGCGCGCTCGCTCGCCCCCCCTTTCCTGGCCGGCCGGGTAGCGTGCTCGGACAAGGGTCTGGTGTGGACTTTGGGGGAACCCCCACGCCGATTTTTTTCGGCGTTGGGGTTCCCCTTTAAGCCCATTCCAGGCGGCGGAGCCCGCGACATCTCCTTCGCGGGCCCCGCCTACCTGTACACGCGCTCGAAATGGGCGGACTTTCCGAGCGGGAACAGTCCGCTCATTTCGAAAGTACAGCGGACAAGCCCACACACGGGCGGACTGTTCGCTCAAACACAGTTTCAGCGGACAGTTTTTCGGAATTTCCGAAAGACTTTGTCCGTCCAACTGTCCGCTGAAACTGTCCGCTGAAAGCCCACACACGAGCGGACTGTCCGCCCAAACACTGTTCAGCGGACAAGGTTGGGCGAACAGTCCGCCCGTGTGTACGCGGCCTCAGTGTTGTCTTGAGGCATACCACCCGATGTATGTTCGACAAGGCCTGGAGGGAAGTCAGGATTTGAAGAAAGGGGAGTTAGCGGACCCTGTGGCGCATTAATATGTAGAGATCTGCACGTTTGGTGAAAGGTTTTAATAGTGGGACCTAGTAAGGGATGCATGGAGCAAGATATCGGGATGGCTTGCTTCGTAATCCATGGCAGGTGGGAAACAGGAAACGGGACAAATTCCTGTTCCACTGCAATCCACACCTTGTCTTTGCGGTGTATATGCCAGTCCACCACTCTTGCAAGCATAATGGCATTATAGTAAGTGTGAAGATCTGGTACACCTAGGCCTCCACATGACTTAGGGAGGATGAGTTTGGCCCAACTCAATCGTGGGGGGCGATGTGACCAGAGAAAATTTCTACACATTGTTTTATATGAGCTAAAAAACGCTTTAGGGATTGTGATAGGAATGGCCTGTAATAAGTATAGAAATTTAGGGAGGACAGTCATTTTTAGAATGGCTATTCTGCCAAACCAAGAGAAGGAGCCTCTATGCCATTTTTGGAGATCTGCTTGGAGCCGATTGAGGGCAGGGGCGAAATTCAGGTCATATAACCTCGAAAGGTCGGAGGGAATTTTGACGCCCAAGTACAGGAGCGCTTCCTCTTCCCAGGAAAAGGGAAAATTGAGGCGGCACTGTGATACTATATGGTCGGGTAAGGACACATTCAGGGCTTTTGATTTGTCGAAATTAATTTTTAGATTAGAAATCTTAGAGAAGGCATCAAGGTCTTTCAATAGGTTTGGAAGAGTCGTAATCGGGTTGGAAAGATAAAGCATAATGTCGTCTGCGTAAGCCGCAATTTTGTATTGTTTGTTTTTAATGCTGACTCCTTGAATGGAGGGATATTCTCTAATCATGCGGAGAAAGGGTTCTAGGGTAAGAACAAAGATGATCGGGGAAAGTGGGCATCCCTGTTGTGTACCGTTAGTGATGGAGAAGGCGTTCGATAGGCGGCCATTCACTCGTAAACGAGCGGTGGGGGATGAGTATAAGAACGATATCATCTGTATCAATCTGTTGGGTATACCGATGTGTTGCAAAGCCGCTAACATGTAGTCCCATGCCACCCTATCGAACGCCTTCTCAGCATCCAATGATAAAAAAAAACCTTTGGTTTGCGAGGTGGTTAACCAATGATGAAGATTAATGGTTTTAGTGGTATTGTCCCTGGCTTCCCTTCCAGGGACAAAACCAACCTGATCTGGTGACACAAGATTGGAAAGCAGGGGTAAAATACGGTTAGCAATAATTTTAGCATAAAGTTTAATATCTACATTGAGTAGGGATATGGGACGGTAACTCGGAATTAAGGTATCATCTTTGCCAGGCTTGGGGATCAATGTAATATGCGCTTGTAGCAAGTCGGTAGCGGCATGTGTATGAGGAGAAAGATTATTAAAGGTAAGCAGGAAATGTGGCAGTAGTATATCCACAAATGTTTTATAATATGCTGTGGATAGGCCATCTGGGCCTGGGCTTTTGCCTGTTTTAAGTTGCTGAAGGGCAAGCAGTACTTCTTCCTTAGACAGGGGGGAATCCAGCAGTGTCTGATCAATAGTCTCGATAGGGGAAGGGGAGAATTTAGATAAAAACTCCCGTATCCTTTCAGACCGATCTCTCCGTGCATCTGCCGAAGACTGTTGCGGAAGATTATATAGGGCATTGAAATACTGCACAAAATGTTCCGCAATAGTGTCAGCTTCTATGATGGATTTCCCTTGGGGAGTCACTATTCTGTGTATAGTGTGTTTAGCTTTTCTGGTCTGTAAGGCCCTCGCTAAGAATTTACCAGCCTTATTTCCAAATTCATAAAAAAATTTCCGTGATAAGGCAAATTTACGGCGTAGGTTCTTTTGGATTTCTTCCAGGAGAAGCTCCCTAGCAGCCACTAAGTCTTTAAGGTGTGTGTCGGCCAAAGAGCGTTTATGTAGGCGTTCGAGAGAATTGATGCGCGCGTACAGAGAATCTAGAAAAGCTTTTTTGCATCTATGTCGTTTAGCTGTTAGGGAGATGAATAAACCGCGTATCACGCATTTATGTGCTGCCCAAATTGAAGTGGGAGGCATATCGAGATTAGAGTTGTCAGAGAAATATTGCGAAAGACATTCCCGGATTTTTACCGTATTTTCCGAATCCAGCAAGAGCGAATCATCGAGTCGCCATATCGTAGATCTAGGGTTGCCCTGTACGAATTTAAGTGTAACTGTAATGGGATTATGATCAGAGATCAACATAGGTTCTATTGTGGCTTGGGACAAGCAGTGAATGTCCGCCTGTGAAAGGAAGAAGTGGTCAATTCTGGAGTATTTAGAGTGTGGGGAAGAGAAAAAAGTAAAATCTTTCGTATTCGGGTGAAGAGTGTGCCATGTGTCATGAAGAGAGAGGATTTGCAGTTGAGATTTAATATCCCTTAGAGCGGAGTATTTCAAACATGTTTTGCCATTTGAGGTGTCGAGGGCGGGGGATAAAGGGACATTAAAATCACCTCCCAAAAGGAGGATGCCTGACTGGAAAGAGGTGAGAAGGGCCAGGGTTTCCCTAAAGAAAGACACTTGTTTGGAGTTGGGGGCATATATGTTAGCTATGGTGATTGGACGATTGTGAACATGGCCTTTAAGGAATATGTATCTCCCCTGTGGGTCCTTTATACTATCAGTAATGGTAATGGGGCACGATTTCGAAATTAAAATAGATACCCCTTTGGATTTGCTTTGGTCAGTGGTCGCGTGATACACAATGGGGAAGTGGTAGTTATGAAGTTTGGGGATGGCGTCAGTTCTGAAATGAGTTTCTTGCAGAAGGGCTATGTGTGCTTTTGCCCTTCGCAAAGTATATAACAGTCTGGATCTTTTTTCCGGAATGTTTAGGCCTCTGACGTTTAGAGAATAGAGTTTAATGGTTGGAGGAGGAGGGACTTGTACGGGGAGGTTACCGTCAAGGGGGGTCGAGGCTGACATGTTTAAAGAAGGCGTATAGAGGGGTTACGAGTAGGAACAGGAGAGGAGATCAGATAGGATAGAAGGTAGTGAGAGTGTAGAGGGAAGTAGAGGGCAAGATATGCCAAGGAGGTAAAACTTTGCACTGGGGGGATGGTATGAAGGTCACGGGTTCAGTGACACAAATTGCACTAGATTGTTGGGCGTAGAGAGGGAGCACACACCCAAAAGTGAATACCCACTCAATACTGCCGCAACTGGGGGGTTGGTCGTCACCAAGTCCAACAGAGGACCAAAAAATAAAGACTGCAAAACATATCGAGACTCTGTCTACCAAGACTATATCTAAAAAACAAGGCTGTGGAGGAGTTCTAGTACTAATGGGAAGATAATGAAATATGCGAGACCCATAAGGAGACACATCATGAATATAATCACTCAAAGATTAAGTGCATAAATCAAAGACGACGGTTCAATTCATTGCACATAACCAGATAGTTAGAATCAAATGTCAAGTTAAGGTGAAAGCCCACGAAGGTATGGCTCTAAAACCAGTATCATAACTGTAGGAAATAACATAGAAGTACCTCATGAACTAACTTAACATGAAACATCATACAATAGATGGGTAACAGATAAAGTGTGAGCTACTTAGCCAATGAGAGGTCAAAAAACCTGTGAAAAAAGAGACCCTCTGTAGATTTAAAATGTAGGATAAAAGATATCTCAGAACAGATTAAACAAAAATGTTTGCGGTTTTTGCCAGGTATAAAAGGATTAAAGCAGCTTCTGAAACCACAGCACAGGGTCAAAAATCCTACATTCTCCGCTTCAGAGCCTGCTTGATATCGACCATCCATGCTTAAAGAAACGTCATGTATTGTTGGTACAACGTATGAGGTTATCGGTGGCAAAGATCAGTATGGAACCGTAACGAGGGGTTGTGAGAGTATAGCAGTTTCTATCCACAATTAGATAGTACATACAACAAACCCGGATTTCAGGCGAATGCATCAGCAGTCAGACGAGAGATCCTGGTGCGAAAAGATAATAGATGTAGATCGAATTTAGTCAGACGAAAAAACAGCAGTCTCCTGAACAGGTAAGGCATAACCATGAAGTAACACGAACGGATTCCAGCATCCATGCCGCGAGGAGACCTGGTGCAGGCTGGGAAATGTAGTCAGAACTTGTCCTGCGTATCAAGATCCAAATAGTTCGTTAATCCGACACTATAATGACTGTAAGGACCATAGCGCAACGAAGAATACGGGGGTCGTATCTCATAGTTGTAAGTAAACGCTGCCGAACAAAACTTAGTAAATGCCTACCGCACTTCAGAAATCTCTCCTTGCTCTGCGTGATCTAGGAGATGCTGAAGGGCTGTGATCCCTCGGAGGATTTCCAGAACGACGTGGTGTACGAGCCCTTGCAGGTGATGGTGACCTGCGCCTGCGATAGCCTGCCTCTTGAGTGTCCATAAGATCAGGCTGGTACTTCTCAGATCTTCCATGGAGCGGGCGAAAGTTGGAGTACCAGTTAGGGACCTCCACTAGTGGAATCCCCAGGGTCAGACAGAAGGAAGGTAGATCCTCAGGGACTCTGAGGTGAGCCGAGCGACCCAGGTTGGAGGCAGTGAGGCAAAAAGGAAATTTCCACTTATACACTATATTCCTATTCCGCAGCACTTCCAACAGAGGTTTTAGTTCTCTCCTGTGTTGCAGGGTAATCCCTGAGAGATCCTGAAAGATCTGTATGGTGTTAGCTTCGTACATCACGCGCTGTTTAACTCTGGCTCCTCTTAAAATTTCCTCCTTCAGTTGGTAGCTGATTAGACAACACACAATGTCACGAGGGGGATCATTGTCTCTGCCTTTAGGTCGTAAAGCTCTGTGGATTCGTTCCATGTCGATCACGGTTTGCGAAGGTCTATCCAGTACACTATTGAATATGGCGGTAACTGCTATAGGGATTTGATCCCCTTCAATAGATTCCGGGAGACCACGGACACGTAGGTTGTGCCGTCTCCCCCGGTTGTCTAGATCCTCCAAATGTCTTTGCATATCTCTCATCTGAAGTGTATGGCCATCAATTTTCCTTGTGGACTTGCGAAGTATGAGGTCATGTTGATCCGAAGTCTTCTCCACTTGCAGAACACGATCAGACAGAGCTCTGATGTCCACCCTTAAATCAGCAATGGCCGCCGAAAGGGTGTCCTTGATGTCTGAGGCAATGAGTTGTAGGTCTTGCATACTGATATGTGCCGATGGGTTAACGTTAGGGAGTATCTGACCACCGGGATTTGTATTGTCAACGTTCCCGATTCCGGTATCAGTTAGAATAACATCTTCTCTCCGAGGGGATCGTGCGGATCTCCCTTGTGAGGAGTTTTGGCGGGCCGGCGCCATATTTCCCCTTTGAGAGCGGAACATCTCCGGTATTTGGTGGCTGAGGTTCCCGGAATTACCGCGTGGCGAACGGGATCGTGAGGCAGAGGACGATCTGGAAGCTGTTCCCATCTTTTGTAGAGTAGATGTAGGGAAGGAACACCTCTGTAGACTGTTGCTTTCGTCTAGGCACACGGAGCTGAGCAATTACACGTCCGCCATTGAGCTCAGTCAGGCCACGCCCCTCCTTTTCCTTGTATATTAAATGTTTTAACCATATAGGGGACTAGTTGTGGTTGAAAACTTTTAAAATATTGCAGAGTAAATCCATCCGGACCGGGAGCCTTTCCTTGTCTTAACATCTTTATTGCCCAAGTTACTTCTTCTACTGTTATTGGTGACTCAAGCTTATTTCGCGCTGGAGATGACAGTCTTATTAAATTTGAGGATTTGAGATATTCTTCTAATAGTGAGGAAGGATAGGAGGGAGCTGAAAGATTATATAATGACATATAATATTGTCTAAATTCCTCTGCAATATCTTTCGGAAGTGAGCATTTGAGATTTCCTTTTGTTCTAATATAGGGTATGTATGAACGGAGCTGTTGCTTTTTTAATTTCCTTGCTAGTAGTTTACCACATTTATCTCCAGATTCATATGTTATTCTTCTCTCTTGTTGTAAAATAGCCCTTGCCTTATACCGTAAGAAATGAGATACCTGTCTTCTTAAATGTGCTAATTCAATCCCTATATCCCTATCCATTAACCTCTTATGTTGTATCTCTATCTCTCTTATCTTCTCCAATAATCTACCTGTTTCCTCTTCTCTGGCTCTCTTTATTCGGGACCCATATTTTATCAGAATTCCTCTAATTACTACTTTATGGGCTTCCCACACTATCCCTATTTTAGTCTCTCCATTATCGTTCGTTTCAAAATACGAATCGATTTCCTTTGCCACCTCTTCTCTAATTTCAGGACGTTGCAAAGGACTTTCATTCAGTTTCCAGTTCCAGTCCATCTTATATTTAGCTTCCTTCAAAAAAATATTAATCGTAACTGGCGCATGGTCAGACCATGTTATATTTCCATTACTTATGTCCTGTACTAATGATAGTGATTGTTGAGGTAGCAAAAATAAATCGATGCGTGAGTACCGTTGATGGGGGTTTGAAAAGAATGTATAGTCCCTTTCGTCTGCATGAAAAACCCTCCATACATCAACCAATTGAAATTCATTTAATTTACGTAGGATATTTTTCCTAATTTTTTCAGAGACAGACGATGTTCCATTTGAAGTGTCTAGTTTTGAATCTAGAGTAACATTAAAATCCCCCCCGATAATAAGAATCCCTTCCTTAAATTCCATTAATTTTGATAAGGTTTTGTTCAAGAACTGATCTTGATGTATGTTTGGGGCATAAACTGTAGCGAGAGTTACTTTAACCTTACCTATAAGTCCTTTAAGAAATAAATATCATCCCCCTGGTTCTTGACATTTATCCAACAGAGACCATGTTATTCGATTAGAAATTAGAATGGCCACTCCCTTGGTTTTAGCTTCATGATTTATGGCATGGTAAACATTTGGAAAGTTTCTATTTTGAAGGTAGGGAAATTTTCCCTCCTTTAAATGTGTTTCTTGTACCATGCCAATGTCCATTTTGGAGCGTTTTAAATCATTTAATAACATTTTACGTTTTTCGGGAATATTGAGTCCTCTAGTATTAAGCGATGTTACTCGTAATCCCGCCATCGTGCCTGGGCTAGAATGGGAAAAAGAGAAAAAAAAAAGGGAGATGGCAGAACCCCCTTGGGGAATATCAAGTTTCCCCCACACCTACCTATGGGTTCTTAGTTTCCCGTAGGTGTAAGGTATGGGAGGGTGGCTAGCAGATACAGAGCACATGCGTTGCCACTCCCCCTCCAGATAGTCCCTTTGTATTCACATCTATTCCAGCAGCTTCAGTAATTTAATCCCGTTTTTTCTCATCAATTCCTTTTCCCTTTACTCAATACTATACCACCGGCCATATATATAATTTTCCCCTACCCTTATCATAACTATTGAAGGACAAAACCCATTTCCTGTCGCCTACCCCAAAAAAAATAAATAAATAAATAAAATAAAAAATTCTCATAATCCTTATCCCCTTAACCGAACAATGAGTGTATATTTTTAATGTGTACATTCTAGTGTATATTATAATATATTATAATCTTTATATCCCCCCCATCCACCCACTTACCCTCCTTACTCCCCACCCTACCCATCCCTGCCCTTTTACCCCTAAATCCTCTATTAAACCAAATATCTGTGAGTTCTAAGTCAGTGATATCAATTCCCCATATTTTATTGTGAAAAAAAAAAAAAAAAGGATATATAACAGGAGGGGTATCCTGATATTCATATGCATATTGTTTTATATCGTCCTATATATAAATAATATAAAGTATATTATCCAGGGACATATTATACCTTGATCCTTAATAATGAGGAGCATATCGCCCCCATATATATGCCTAGGCCTTATTCTCTTATAACACTTTTACCAAAGAAAAATAAAGTTTAGGGCAAAGAACCCGTATCAGCTATTTGCTGTGCAGGTATTTCTTTGCTCCCCATCGGGACTTTTTCCCCGTCTATCCTTGAAACCCCCATTTTTACACGTCTTTTCTTTATTGGCTGGAGCCAGTCCTGCACCTCGCACCCATCAGTTTCCAAAAAAGAAAATAAAGCCGGTAAATCCTGTAGAGATGAAAGCACAAAAGAAGCCCCTTCCCTTTTAACTATCAAGGAGATTGGGTATCCCCATCGATAGGAGCCCCCCGAAGATTTTATTTTCTCTAATATTGGCCGTAATTGAGCTCTCCGCTGTAAGGTAGCTTTTGATAAGTCTGGTAGGATACTAATCTTGGCACCCTCATAAATTATCGGGCCTACTTCCCATGCTTTCCGACTGATTGTCTCCCTGTGAGCGTATCTATGTAAACATCCGATTACATCTCTCGGTCTGGATAAGTCTGTAAAGCGTGGGCCTAGGGCTCTATGAAGTCTGTCAAATTCAATTTCCCCTGGTGTCATATTAACACCCAGGTTGTGGCAGATAGAGATCACGGTCCTGTGTAAATGTTCCTCCCCAATACTTTCTGGGATGCCTCTAAATCTGAGATTATTTCTTCTGCTTCGGTCTTCAGCCGCTTCAAATTTTAGTTGTGTGATACATGTTTGAGCTGTCTGCTCTCTTTCTAATTTAGACACCCTTTCCTCTATACTCTTGAAGGTTGATGCTTCCACATTTACTTTTTCTGTTAAAGCCTGAACCTCTGTATGTATTGCCTGCATTTCCCTTCTGTGTCCCTCCTCCAAACGGGACACCAGTGCTTCCATTTCTTGGCGAGTTGGGAGGGCCTGCATAATTGTTCTCAGGGCCTCTATTTCTTGATGAGTTGGAAGGGCTTGCATCATTGATCTTAGATCCATACCACCTAAGGGTTCCCCCATTGTACCCCAACATCCTGCCTCTGACCCTGTTTCAGATCTTACACGGGCCTGATTTATATCCAATACTACTTCTGGTGATAACGGGAGACTCATACGGGGTGCTGCCATTGGGATCTCGACTCCGGCTGTTTCCCTTGTCTCTAATGTGGACGCACGAGCTGTTGCTGCTCGAGTATTCGGAAAAAAAACTCTAATCTCCTGTTGGGATAATTCTTTTTGCACGATTTTTTCCTCTCTTTTTCTCCTTATATTGTGCATTCCCAATGAGGGAACAAAGTCCAAGCTTAGAGGTAAGGAATAAAAAAAAAGGCAATTTCCTGTATATGTCCTGTAATCTCAAACAGTATCAGTATCAATATCATAAGGTAATGTGGGTAGTATAGATATAACACTTTCCAACTTTTGTTTAGCACAGGCTTCACTGTAGATTTCTTTAACAGTTTTTAACAGTCTTATCTCGATCTATGAGACAATGTAAGTTCAGCACATCTCCAGCATTTATACATAGGCTCACTTCTCCATGTACTATATGCTTTCCTCCAGTTATATAATTCCAGATCAGCAAATCAGCAGATTTATTCCAACTGTACTAACAGCCCTGCTGCTGTTACTTCTATGGCAGGTTTCTCATAGTAACACACTCAAATCCATCTTTACCTCCACTTTCTCTTTTATCTTCTCAAGTCTACTCCTCCATTTCCTCCGATCCCACTTCTGTTACATGTGCTACTGCACCATTCATCCACTCACGGCGTTGCTTGTCCATTCACCCGCTCCCCGCACTCACCGCACGGCCAGGTTGGCTCCTTAGCTGGAGAGAGAGAGGCAGCACAGCACAGCTAAAGCTCAGCGTGGGCGCTTAAGAGCACAGCGGGTCTGGTGGTGGTATCAACAACGATCGCTGCTCGGTGACAGGAGAGCTCAACAAGGACGGAGCTCGGCAGGGACACAGCAGGGAAACATAGGATTCACCGCTGTTACAAGCTGAACGGGACGCTGGAGGGGGGAGGTCAGCGCTCACACACTACGCCGTCATCCGCTAAGCCACGCCTCCCGGAAGATATCAATATCAACAAGGAAGGGGGATGGAGGGGCTGGAAGGAGCCTTATAGAATCCCACCCCCACCACCACAATACCAGCAAAAAAAGAACATTCAGAATGAGGGGTAAGAGAGGAGGAAGGGTTAGGAAAAAGAAAGAGGGACTACCAAACAAAGGATTGTTTAATTTAGCAGGGGCCCAGTTCTCAGAGGAGGAAATGGAGGTTTTAACATAGGGACTCACATTTGAACCAGATAAAGATCTGGAAATGTTTGAAACCTTTATAGGCATTGAAAAATATGCAAGAAAATTGAATGTCAAAAAACTTTTCTGTGGACAGCCATCTAGCGTCCCTCTGGAAGTGGACATAGAAGAATATAAGCATAGCAGATTAAAAAACAATTCAGTATTTACCCAAAAAAAAGGGACCCATCACTTCATTGAAGTGTTTAAAAACATGTTTCAGGATGTAGTAAAAAATTTGAAAATAAAGACACACAGTAACAATACAAAAATATGGGAAGGAAATTGAGAAATTAGAGAAAAATAAACAGGTGTGAGTGGTCATACTAACAAAAGACAAAAGAAAATTTCAATAGGGAGGTGTTAAAACTATTTGCTGATAATACTACTTATAAAAAACTTGAAAGTGACCCCACAGTTAAACTAAAGGTTGAACTTACCAAGTGGGTAAAAAAGGGCACTAAGAATAACACACTGGACAAAAAAGAGGCTAAATACCTCATGTACCTATACTTCTGGTTTTATATATAGTTCCAAAAGTTCACAAATCCAAAGAAAACCCACCGGGACGGCCCAGTATTAGTGGGATTGGATCCCTGTATTCCAGGTTGGGGAATATCTTGATATTTTTCTCCAACCTTTGGTCTCACAGGGTAGGTCCTATTTAAAAGATAGCCGATAAGTCATTAAACTACTCACTAAACTAGAAACCAAAAAAAACACCTATTTGGTAACAGTGGATGTGGAATCCCTGTATACTAATATAAAACAAAAGGGTGGTCTTCTAGCGGTAAAATGGGGTTTAAAAAAACAATCTCAGTTGAAAAATGCACAAATCAATCACTTATTGGACAGACTTAAAATGGCCATGGGTAACAATTAATTTTGGTTCAAAGGGGATTACTACAATCAAGTCAAATGAGTTGCCATGGGGGCCCGCTCTGCCCCCAGCGTGGCAAACTTGGTACTCAACAAATGGGAACAAGAAAGTATATAAGGAAAAAAATGTTCAGACATTATATTTTACAAACGCTACATTGATGACACCATTCTGCTGTTGGAAGGTCCACAGATTAGTTTGACATTTTTTATAGGGACCATGAAAGCTAACAACTATGGGTTAAAATTTTCAGCTACATGTAATAAGCAATCCATTTGCTACTTGGATTTAGTACTGACAAACACATCCAATCACATTAGTGCTAACATATTCTTCAAAGAGACAGATAGGAATGGCTCATAGGAAGTTGTCACCACCCCAAATGGCTTAGAGCTATTCCTAAGGGCCAATATATGAGAATCAGAAGAAATTGACACAACTTAAATTATTATATTATTCAATCAGTCATTCTCACATATAGATACATTGAGAAAGGTTACTCCCCCGGGCCTTAAATAAATACCAGAAAAAAGCGTGAGTAGAGAGTCCCTTTTGACTAAAAACACCATTTGGAAGCAATAAAGAGTTCAATACAGGTTTCAACTGACAATATTGAGATGTAGAAATTTTTCTTTTAAAACACTGGCCCATCATCATGAAGGATAAAGATCTAAAAAACGTACTACCGACTAATTTATCAATAAAAGGGCCCCAGGACTTAGAAATAGAATCAGACACAATATCTCAGACCCCCCCCCCCCCCAAAAGACCCACAATCTTTTCAGTTAGGGAGGGTTTCCATTATTGCACGAGGTGCAAAGCATGCAAAACCTCCAAAAGATCCAAAAGTCTCTGACGGAGACTCTTTACTATGTGATCAGCCATGTCCAATCACGGCTGATCACAGTGTAAATAGGAAGAGCCGGTGATCGGCTTTTCCTCACTCGCATCTGTCAGACGCAAGTAGAGGAGAGCCGATCGGCTGCTCTTCTGACAGGGGGGTCTGTGCTGATTGATTATCAGCGCAGCCCCCCTGAGGATGC
The DNA here is from genome assembly GCF_037356315.1 of Lithobates pipiens. Lineage (NCBI taxonomy): Eukaryota > Metazoa > Chordata > Amphibia > Anura > Ranidae > Lithobates > Lithobates pipiens. The sequence continues at coordinate 355,543,899 of NW_027507764.1, read as the reverse complement.
CCACACTGGACCACCAGGGATGCTACCAGACCACCAGGGATGCCCAGCACCAGGTATGCCCCCTAGACCACCAGGGGTGCCAGTCAGTGCCCACAATGGATGCCAATCAGTGCCCACAATGGATGCCAATCAGTGCCCACAATGGGCATCACTGATTGCTATGCATTATTGTTTGGCACTGATTGGTATCCATCCCTACAATACTGTACACTACAATGCCAAATATCAATGCCTATCCGTGCCGCCTTATTAGTGCCCATCCATGCCGCCTATCAGTGCCCATACGTGCAGCCTATCAGTGCCCACACGTGGCAGATATCAGTGCCCATCCATGCCCACCGGTGCCACATATCCATGCCCATACGTGCCACATATCCATGCTGCCCATCCATGCCAGTCTGTGCCACCTATCCATGCCAATCCGTGCCACCTATCAGTGCCTATCTGTGCCATCTATTAGTGTCTGTGTCACATATCAGTGCCACCTATCAGTGCCGCGCATCAGTACAACTTTATTGGTGCCACATCATCGGTGCCCATAAGTGCCACCTTATCAGTGCCCGTCACTGCAGCCCCGTCAGTGCCCATCAGTGAAGTAGAAAACGTACTTATTTACAAAGTTTTGTAACTGAAACAAAAAAAACATGTTTTTTCCAAATTTTCGGTCTTTTTTTATTTGTTTAGCAGAAAATGAAAATCCTAGAGGCGATAAAATACCACCAAAAGAAAGCTTTTTGTGGGAACAAAATGATAAAAATGTAGTTTGGGTACAGTGTAGCATGACTGCGCAATTGTCATTCAAAGTGCGACAGCGCTGAAAGCTCAAAATTCGTCTGGGCAGGGAGGTGTATAAGTGCCCTGTATTGAAGTGGTTAAAGAGGTCAGGTCCATTGGGTGAGTAGGCAATTCACTTACATCTCCATCAGGTGCTATTCACAAGATTTGCCTTGGTGACAGTGTTATGGATAAGATTCACAGCACAAAAGATTACTAATGGACTTTGAAAAATTGATTTATGAATGTATCACCATTATTATGAATTGATATTTATTTAGCACAATGCATTTTAATTGCTTTGATTAGCAGTTCTATATAATTATATATATATATATTGATACTTTTTTTTATCAACTTGAGGATTATAGTTCTCTAGTGCCCCCTGTCACTTATCACCCTAACAATTTTCTTTTCAAATGTTTTTATTGAGATTTTTAGCAGAGTTAGTTACAACAAGGGTTACAAAACAAAAAAAATAATATATAGTAATAAAAGTAACATAACACAGTATAATGTAGTGACAGGGTTTTCTCAGCACAATACAGCATAGAAACAAATAGTCCACAATAAAGAATAAAGTAGTATTCCCAAGTATCTAATATTCATAGTCATAAAGGGACTCGAACAAGAGTAAGTCTCTTAGAATTTGTATAATAAAGTCCGTAATATAATTATTGTAAGATTTATAAATAGCGATATGGATAATGGCCACTTCTGGACCCCAAGACACCCCTCACAGGGATCTATCTGTGTCTTGGAGTACCTAGGCCAACATCCTAAAGGAAATTCAAACACAGTAGTTATCTTTTATGAAGGAAAATAAAGATCTATTCTTACTCCGTAGCTCAATTCAGATAAACAGACATGTGATATATTTGTCACTTTGTTATGAAATTATTTTTAAAGCCATCCAAAAAATATTAAAACGCACAGGAGTTCTTTCTTCTATATGATTAAAGAATCAGCATTATCTAAATTGTGGAAGTATAATTTTTGTACCATGTATTCCAAGGTTCCAATAGTCGTTGTTCCTTAATATATAGGGATTTGTCATTAGGAAATAACAATTCGTAGGAGTGGTGGAGTTGGGTTAATTCTATAACTTCTGTCATAGTAGGAAGAGAGTCAGTTTTCCATTTTCTAGTTATGGTTAGTCTCGCAGCTAAAAGTATATGTGTTACTACTTTACGATATTGTTTGGGAATCGTATGTAAATTCATATTCAGAATGGCTAGTTCTGGTAAAAGTTGAAGGACAATACCTGTTACAGAAGTGAGTAAATGGGAGATTGCCTGCCAGTAGTTATGTAAGCTTGGGCAGTCCCACATAATATGAAATAGGGTCCCCAATTGGGTACAATTTCTCCAGCAATTAGGTGACGAGTTCCCAATTTTGATCTACTTGTCTAGGTAGAATAACACACATACCCTGAAGAAGCCTAATATTCATCCAAACACGTCGGGATTGTCATTCCACGTTTATCATCCAATATAAAAATATATAGATTACATCGCTCGCAACCATGCAAAATAAAATCATCAAAATAGTGTACGAATATGTCACAAAAATATTCTCTTATAGTGCTCTTGAGCTACAAATTAATACATTACATTTGCAACAGTATACAGGTTAGTACCAATTATATATGAGCAAATCAGAAAATAATATAATAAATTAAATTAACCACTTGCTTACTGGGCACTTAAACCCCCCTCCTGCCCAGACCAATTTTCAGCTTTCAGTGCTGAAGCACTTTGAATGACAATTGCGCGGTCATACAACACTGTACCCAAATGAAATTTTTATCATTTTTTTCCCACAAATAGAGCTTTCTTTTGGTGGTATTTAATTACAGTTGGGAGTTTTATTTTTTGCTAAACAAACAAAAAAAGATGCAAAATAAAAAATAAATAAAAAATCATGTTTAATAGTTTGTTATAAAATTTTGCAAACAGGTCATTTTTCTCCTTCATTGAAGTGCGTTGATGAGGCGGCACTGATAGGCTTCACTGGTGGGCACTGATAGGCTGCACTGGTGGGCACTGATAGGCATAGTTAAGGCGGCACTAATAGGCACAGATAAGGTGGCACCGATAGGCACAGATAAGGCAGTACTGATGGGCACAGATAAGGCAGCACTGATGGGCAAAGATGGGCACAGATAAGATGGCACGGATGAGTGGCACGGATGGGTGGCACTAAGGGGCACTGATAGGTACCACTGATAGATGGGACTGATGGGCACTGATAGGTGGCACTGATAGGTGGCTCTGATAGGTGGCACTGCTGGGCACTGATGGGCGGCACTGATGGGCACTGATGGGCACTGGTAGATGACACTGATGGGCACGGATATGTGGCACTGGGGTGCAGCACCATTGTTGAGGCAGATTGTGGGTGGCACTGTGGGTACTGATGGGTGGCACTGTGGGCACTGATGTGTGGCACTGTGGGCGGCACTGCTGGGTGGCACTGTGGGCACTGCTGGGTGGCACTATGGGCACTGCTGTGTGGCACTGACGGGGGGCACTTATTTATTCCTGAGGGGGGCAGGTGGGCACTGGTAAGCTGGCCATGATCGGGGCTGATGTCCCGATCACGGCCGCCGGTGATCGGCTCTTTTTTTTTCTCCTCGCGCTGTCAGCGCGAGGAGGAAAAACAGCCGATTACCGCCTCCATTGTATCACATGATCAGCTGTCATTGGCTGACAGCTGATCATGTGGTAAGGGGTCAGGATCGACCCCTTGCTCGGATCCGTGATCAGGCGAGTCTCATAGACTCGCCGATCACAGAGCGCGCCGCGCGCGCCCCTCAGGGGGCGCGCAGGCCGCTCGTGCATGGGACGACATCAATAGACGTCGTCCCGGCAAAGGAGGTCCGCGCTGTAGCCATCATTTGGCTATAGCGCGGATCTCTAGTGGTTAAATAATGTCCCAAACAAGTGCTCTTGTGCTCCAATCTTCTACAAAGCGCATTGGTGCTCCAAATTTCTACTCCCGTTCTGTGTCCCCACTCACCAGATCTATTGGACTCCTAGATTTTCAGTTTAAGGGTCAAACAAGCAGAAATCCAACAGCGGCTGATGGCTGAACAGGTCCATAAAAGATCTCCCCCAGTACAGCAGTTTATAACTGGAAAGAAAATGAACTAATAGTGAAGTACTGTAAAATAGGTGTTTATTGCACAAATATTAATTCCTACTTACAAACCTCCAAGATCAAATAGGCATGTGTATTACTCCAAGAATACAATCAGGAACACTGCATTTCATCAACAACCGGAACTGACAACGTATGGACTCGGTATCGGAAATTACGTCAACGTGCTTAACCCTTCCGCATCATCAAGGACCTAATTTAAATGGATTTAAAGTGGTAGTAAACTTCCATCTTTTGCTTTTACCTTTGGGTAAGCCTATAATAAGGCTTACCTATAGCTAGTGTGAATATCTCATAAACATGCACATCACTGGCATGTGCTCTGAATTAAAGGCCACCGTGCCATTTCTTCAGAGCCCCATGCCATGAACAGCTGCTCCCACGCATCATCGTGGCTCCGGCCGGTCACAGAGCCGAAGTCCATGGACTATGAAGCAAGATTGGTGAAGATGAGAGCGCCTGCAGTGCTGACATCTCGGCACAGAAAGAGCTTAATTTTAAGGTAAGTTTAACATAATGTGCTAGTATGCCATACACACTAGCACATTATTCCCTTACCTTGCAGGTACAAAAAGAAGACAAAAATGTTCAGCGATTTACAACTGCTTTAAATATTTATTTTTGATTTCTTCTTTTAAATATGAATTTGACTGAATACAATTCATGAATTTCAGCTGATGTTGTGATTTAAGTTACTGGCACCTAAAGGTCCCTGCTCCTTGTTTGAGCATTCTTTTTGTGTTTTGTTTTAATACATTCTCAGTGTCAAAGGTCCAAATTTCCTCTGGTCTTCTCGTCCACTCAGGTAATATAAAAGCAGCTAAAAACTCCATGTATTGTGACACCATTATCCTTCATTAAAACCTGTCTGGTGTCCACATATTAAACTGCTTACATAGTGTGCACCAAGTCTGTGCAATTATGATGGCATTTTTCTGTAATATAATAAACTGTAATTTAAAATTTCTTTATTAAGCCAGTCCTTCTTAAACTGCCGTCTACTGAAGCTGCTTACATAGTGTACATCGACTGAAGAATTTTTATGGCTTTTCCCTGTGAAATAGCTCACCCTATTTTGATTTCTTAAATAAAACCTGCCTGGTGTCGCCCTCCAAAACCTCGGCCTATTAAAGCAGCTTTGTGTTGTGAAATACATCAATTTACTCAAATTTTTATATCTTAAAATTGTGTTGTAGGTCAGATAGGGAAGTGTTACAGCTTTGCACTGCTATGAAAACATCTCTAAGCCCTTGTACACACGGTCAGAGAATCTGTCGGAATGAGTCTTATTGGACCGTGTCGTCAGATAATCCGACTGTGTGTGGTATGCATCGGACTGATTCCGTCCAAATCTCCGTCCGACCCAATTTTCCAACATGTTGGAAATATTTCCCGACCAACTGGGCCGGGTGGACCTAATCTGATCATGTGTAGAGCATTTTGATCGGACCAAGTGCCACGCATGCTCAGATCAAATTCCTACATCAAAGCTATTGGCTACTAGTGTAGTCCCATCGTAACGAAATTACGTCATCACGTTCTGAAAGATCGGATTTTTCGCCAACTTGGCCCAACAGTGTGTATGCAACAGTTTCGGACACAATCCGTCGGACTAAATCCGACGGGCAAAATCCGACGGATTTGGTTGGCAAAATCTCCGACCGTGTGTACATGGGCTAAGCCCTTGTACACACGGTCGGAGATTCCGACAACCAAATCCGTCAGAGTTATTCCGACGGATTAATTCCGGACGAGGTCCGGAAGTGATGTTGCATACACATGGTCAGACCAAGTTGTCGGAATTTCCGGTTGCCAAGAACGCGGTGACGTAAGCCGCGTATGGCGGGACTAGAAAAGGGAAGTTCAGCACCACGTCCGGCACCCTTCGGGCTCCTTCTGCTGATCTTGTGTGCATCGCGTGTTAGTAGAAGTTTGGTGAGAGACGATTCGCGCTTTTCAGATTTGTGCTTCAGTTCGGTACTGCTCTTCAGTTTCTGCTTGTCTTTGCGTATCTGATAATCAGTGCGTGTAGTCAGTAAGTATTTTTTTCTCATTGTGGACTATATCTTGGTATAGTACGCTTTGATTTGCTTCGCTTATTGTCTGCTTGCTTCTGCTATTCAGGTCGTTCTTTCAGGCATTGCTGTTTATCGGTGCTTTCTGTTGTCTGTTCTGACCAGCCGACCATTTTCAAACCATGTTTCGTCTACGTACTTGTCGTAGAGTTTGTGCTGTGCAGGGGCTTCATGTTGGGGTTCTTACTTTGACACAAGCCTGGTCCATGAACAGGGAGGAGAGGCGTTTGCGGACCAAGAATTGGTTGTTCTCGTGACCAGTTCTCGCACATGCCTTTGCTCCGTGAGATCCGGGAGAATAATCCTGATGATTTCAGGAATTATCTCCGGATGACAGACCCCGTTTTTCACCGTCTGCTGGCTTTGCTGACCCCTTATATCACCAGGCAGGATACCTGCATGCGGCAAGCCATCACTCCGGTGCAGAGGCTCATCGCCACGTTGCACTACTTGGCGACAGGGAGAAGCCTTCAGGACCTCAAGTTCTCCACAGGCAACTCCCCCCAGGCTCTGGGGATCATTATCCCAGAGACCTGTTCTGCCATCATTCAGGTCCTGCAGAAGGACTATATGAAGGTAAGTTTTATCCTTTAACATCACATTCTATGTATTTCATGATTGCTAATGTCTTGCATTTCTTTCCTCATTCCCTAATTACCATCATTGCAATATGCTCTAATTCATATGCTCTGCCCCTTTGTCCTCATGCATATTTGCCTCACTAACTTCCCCACCATGCTCTTCTTGGCCCATAAAACTATAGTCTAGTCACTTACCAATGTCAGCTCCATAGTATTGCTTTCCCCTAAACACCCCCTAAAATGTCTACAAATGTTATGTGTGTGCTTCAATTCATGCAGAGTGACATTTTTTTTTGGGGTTGTGCCAAACTCATTAGGAACCCCCCTCCCCCCAACTGCTAGCTCAGCTGCTAGCAATCCTCTATCTGCTGACTTTACCAAACCCAATACACACTATATCTACCTCTTTGATGGTCACATTTATGGACGAATTCACCTAAGCATGTAGTGCAAGGGCCTGCCTCAATACTTTCAAATGCTATAATTTTTGAATTTCTTTACTCTATTATTATCTTGATATGTAATAGCAGAATGTCAAAATGTGCTTCCATTTTGTTTTCTTTTTGTTATTATGACACTTATTACCTGTCCGGTGGGCTGCCAATAGTGTAAGTAAGGAGGGGCTTCCCAAAGTATCACACATTATTTATGCATTCAGCTCTCAATCAAGTGGAGAGGGTTACCTGTCCAAAACATCCCCCCTCTCATTTTTTAGCAAGGGCCCATCAGATGGGGGGGATGGGGGTGGTGGAGGGATGGGGGGGTGATGACTCTGATAAGGTGACCTTATACTTTAGGCTTTAAATACTCAGTTCCCAAAATGTTATTCTGATCTTGGCCAAAATTTTTTGTGTCTAATCTGCTTGCAATGTTGATTTGCAAAATTACTAATTTTTGTTCTTGTTTCACTCCACAGTGTCCTTCAACGCCACAGGAATGGAAGACTGTGGCCTCCCACTTTGCCAGTCGTTGGGACTTTCCCAATTGTGGAGGTGCAATTGATGGAAAGCACGTCCGCATCGTCCCACCACCCAACTCGGGGCCGTACTATTTTAACTACAAGGGGTTTAATAGTATTGTGATGTTGGCGGTGGTGTCTGCGACCTATGACTTCTTGTATGTGGACGTGGGGCAAAATGGACGGATGTCGGATGGTGGAGTGTTCGCACGGACGGAGTTCTACTGGCATCTCCAGAGTGGCAGTCTGGGCTTGCCACCCCCAGAAGAGAATCAGGAAGGACTCCCGTTCGTCTTTGTCACAGATGAGGCGTTTGCCCTGGCAAACCATCTTTCCCGATGAGGACCCTCACCCTGGACCAGAGGATTTTTAATTTCCGCCTGTCCAGAGCCCGAAGAGTGGTGGAGAACACCTTTGGAATACTGGCCAGCCGGTTCCGCCTTTTTTTAACGCCTATCCACATGTGCTGGCCTGCTGTGTTCTTCACAATTTCCTAAACAGACATTCTGCAATGGGCCTTGAAGCTGCTCGTCCTGGCTTGCCCTCCCCAAAGCGCCCGTGAGGTCAGAACCCAATACATGGACTACTTTGTGGGTAGGGGGGCCATTGATATCCCAGACAATGTCTGAGAGGCATTTTTGGGAATACATTTTTCATAGAAACTGCAATCTTTGTTTTCATTTACTGCTTGGCTTGGTTTTAGGTGTCCCCTAGGTACATTTATGTTTTTTCTTGTTGTGCCTTTTTCAACAACAGTGCAAACCCAAGTTCTGAGCGAGATGAGGGGACAGTCTCTTCTTCAGATAATCTTATTATGTTGTGGGTCTGCTACACACACCTTGTTTTTGTTAACTAATGTATGTAGTGCATTACTGACCAAAATCTTGCTCATTTTCAGCACCATGGAAGGAAAATGGCATGATTGTGAAAATTAACACATCACTGTGGGTGTTATTTACTAAAGGCACATCCACTATGCACTACAAGTGCACTGCAAAAGTACACCTGAAACTGCACTTGTAGTGCAAAGTGGAGTTACCTTTAGTAAATAACACCCATTGTCACTGAAAACAAAAATTTTACTCCAAATACTGCTTTTGCACAATGAAAAAGGAAGCCACACATTGTTGATAATTTAACTTTTTAATCAAAGCACATTCACATGTGCGTTTAGAAAAGGGTTTTACAACAAACCAACAAATTGGGTGTATCAAAAACATTATTTCAGGTATTTTTTTTTTACTTGGTGTTTTTGTATAAACAGACATGTATCAAAGCGTAACATACAGAACACAGCAACTTACAAAGTTCAACTTTGAAAAGTGAAGACAATATCAGACATGAGTGTGTACAAACTGGGCTGATATTGCCTTCATCACATGGGGTGATGGAAAATCTGGAAAATCCAAATTTGGAAGATGCACACAGTGTGTCAACATTTGCTATCTCCTATCATGGGGGATCAATGTACAAGTTTTGGGGCTGCAACCCCTTCATCTCAGCCACTTTCCACAAAACACGTACATTGATCCCCCATGATGGGAGATAGCACATGTTGACACACTCTGTGCATCTTCCAAATTTGGATTTTTCGAAAATACAAAAGTTGTGGTTTTGAAAAGCCAAAAAATAAAACCCTAGCTAGTTTGGGCTGTTTCACACTCTCCCCAAAACATCAATGATGTTCTTCATTTTATTTTTAACATCATTGATGTTTTGCTGTACATTTTCTAAATCCCGATTGCACCCCATTATCTCCCCAATCAGGATCTGGGCACTTTCACTGGTAAAATGGGATTCTTCTTCCACATCACCTACAAAACAAAGCAAAAAAAACACACCATGTATTATAAATATGGTGACATACATTGATGAGCTTACCGGAAGCTGTGGTCTCCGACACTCACCTGTTTTGGTGACAATTTGTCCAACTTCAACGATCTCTCCTTCCTCCTCCTCCTCCTGCTCCTCTGCTTCTGGTTTTGGAATTTTGCCTTCTTTGGGAGGGGTGTGGTCCCTGGTGTCCTTAGACTTCCAGAGTCTTCTCTCCCCTATGAGAATGTTAAAAAGGAATAATTAGCACACAGAGGGCAGAAACAGGAATATGAATCATTGCTTGGAAGTGTTGTACAATTGTGTTTTTTGGCCGAGTTCAACGGTGAGAACATTATTGTGAACACTTGGTTAAGCTGGAATACTTATCTGCAGAATGATGTTTCTTACGAACGAATGAAACCATGAACTTGAAAGTGGTCATTTTAAATGGCACAACATGAAATCAAAGCACATGGAGCAGTATGCAAGCAAGAATAATCATATGAACACACGACAACTACTTACTTTTTTGAAGAACACATTTGATCCTTCTGTATTGATCGTGCTCCCTCACTTTCAGGTCTGACCAGCGTTTTCTCAGTTGATCCTTGGATCGGCGTACCCCAAAATTCTTCTGAAGACTCTTCACAACTTTAGTCATGATCTTGGCCTTTCTGATATTTGGGTTTGGGTAAGGTCCATACTTCCCATCATAGTCGGTCCTGTTCAATATGTCCACCATCTCCAACATCTCTACAAAAGACATATTTGAGGCCTTAAATCTTCTCTTCCTGGATCGGGACGTTTCAGGCTCCGGGCTTTCCTCACCCTCCTCCTCGTTAGTGGAACTATGATTGCGCACCTGTGTTCTCTCCGCCATGTGCTCTCCCCACTGCGCCGAAAGCGAAGGGGCGGGGAATAGTCTAGAAAGAATGTCAGGGACGGGCGGAGTTTCACGCATGCGCACTGTATATAAAACGCAACATGCGTGTGTCGTCCGTACGATCTGTGAACAGAGTGAGGAGCTGACGCGACGATCGTGCAAACGAAGGTAACATTTTGAACTTGGTACATCACTAGACTAAACTGCTTCTATCTAGGCCGATGTTGGGACAAGATTAGGAGGGTTTATCATGGAATTATTAGTATTTTAGGGTTTGTCTTGTATTGTGTCTTGCAGAGAAGATGGATCCCTTCCAAAACCCCAATTTTATGGGTCTATTACTGGAAGTGTACAGGGAGCTGCCCTGCCTGTGACAGATCAACAACCCGTTTTATCACGACCGAAGAAAGAGGAACACAGCGCTGGAGAAACTTCTTTCTTTGGTGCGGATCATGGTCCCCACGGCCTATGTGAAGAGGAAAATTGGTGTCATGAAGAGTACATATCGCAGGGAGAGAAAGAAGCACCTGGAGTCCTTGAGATCAGGAGATCCAGGTGCCATTTATTACCCCAGGATGGTTTACTTCCAGAGGCTGCATTTTCTGGTAGACCAGGGGGAAACCAGGCCACCACTCTCCAGTCTTCTTTCAAGGCTTCCTTCACCCCCAGCTGAGGCTTCCAACGTCCAACCTGGGCCTTCCAGGCAACAACATGTGGTGGGGCCCAGATTGAGACAGGTATTGCATTGTTGAACATATTTCTTGTCGTACATTTAATGATGTTAACTAGATGTTCTTATTGATCAGTAAGTTGTGATTTAACAAAGTGGTTTACATATCAATAGACAGTAGTGACCAAAAATGATTGGGACGAGAATGAAAAATGCTGGTCTCAGAATGATAGTCTGTTCTATTTGGTAACATTCAATTTGCAACAGTCATGAGCTAAAAATGGTGTGATTGATGAGCAAAAAACTAAAACAATGTCCCATTTTCATACACAGGAAGACCTCAGCCGGGGGGAGGCTGTGGCAAGTGGCAGCCAGGAGGTCGACCAACACCCTCCTTCTCCTCCTCCTGCAACAACTACAGGAGCCCAGCCACAGCCTGGAAGGATGTCTGGTGGGAAGTGCCTAAGGAAGACGAGAGAGTGATGGCCTGGGTTCAGTCTGGTCTGACAGAAGATGCCGCCTCTTGAAGAACCACATCCTGGGGACATAGATGGCATCTGATTTTCCTGATCTCTAGGACTTCTGGACCAGACTTCGCTCCCTGAGATATGTACTCCTCAGGCCGCCAATTTTTTCTTTTTCTAATCAGTTCATGTCTGCCCTGGGGGCCAAAGGCTTCGCCAAATTAACAAGTTTATCCAGCGCTGCCTTCCTCTTTTTAGTTGTTTGAGACCTAAATAAAGATTTTTTTTGTTTGAAGAAATACTTGCGTATGTGTTTTACTTCAAAAAACACAGTTTATTTGTGAGCAGGCAGGTACATTTCAAAAATACAAAGTGAAATGAATAACAAGGGGCACCAACACTAAACAACCTCCTGTAGATTAAAAAGAAAAAGAAAATATAAAAAAGATAATAATGTTGTTGTGGTAAGTTTACACACAAAACACACCCCAAAAAATGGAAAGATGAGCAAACTGTCAAAAAAGGAGAGGTTTATGAAAAAAACCAAACACAAACTTCACCCAAAAAACAACAAACAAAAAATTAAATTGTGTAGATGTGACGAATTCAAAAATTATATTGCTGAAATGAGTAAAAAAGAGTCAGGAAATACGTTCGGGAGAAGTGTGTGTGACTATGAGCATCAAAAGAAGTTCCTTCTTGCAGCATTGTAAAGAACAAGAGAATGCGCTTCATGAAAGAATTTTTAACATTGCAACGTGACAAATGTGCTATATCGATTACGAGCAGTAGTTTTACCTGAGCGAGCGCTTCCGTGTCCGAATTGGATTGTGAGCATGCGTGGCACCTTGTCCGTCGGAGTAGGCTACACATGATCGGAGTATGTCTGATCAGAAGCATTTTGTCTGAAAATTTTACCGGCAAGTTGGAAAAGTTGGTCCGTCGGATATTCTGACGGAAACAGTGCGATGCAGACCACACACAGTCGGAATATCCGACAAAACGCTCCGATAGGAAACATTCCGTCGGAATCTCCGACCGTGTGTACAAGGGCTTAGAGTAGGCTCTGAGGATGGATCAGCCTGTTGGTATGGAGCACAGTCTCCCTCTACATCCTCGGCTGATGGTTCTCATTTCCTTTGCCCTAATTCCTCCTGCACCACCTGTACCTCCTACAAAGTCTCTGGGTTCATTGTTGTTTTTTTCTTTGACCAGTGTCCAGGTGAAGTGCTCCAATTTAGCTGGTGTTTCTGTGCCCTTGTCCTTCAGAGAGCAGGGAGGGAGCAGACTGGAGCCATTTTGGCCAAATCCCAGCCCACACACCATAAAAAGCTGCTTCATCAGTAGCCATTTGTCAATGTGTATAGTTTAGTGAGAAAGAGGTTTATAGTGCAGAGCTCTACCACAAAGGCATATAGTACAGTATATACAGTATTATATTCATTGCTGCTATATATACCTATTGATTTTTTGCAGTGAATTTCATTTTTGGGCTAGGGAGAGTAGTAGAGTGTAAGCCCAGCTGCATTTACTGTGATTTCATAACCCCCAACAGTCCAATTTAGGGCTACTTTTTTCCTGTACATTAGTGAAAACCGCTGTTGCTGTTGCTGATGCTGCCATTCATGATTATTTATATGGTATGTCAATTTTATGGGGTTATAAAATACATTTTCATTATTTTAGGGTAATATAATATAGGGATATACATTTTTAAAGGAAAATAATCATTTTAGATTATTTTTTAGCTTGGATTTTGCATAGAATTTACAACTGTATGTTTTTACATATGCAGTCATAAATTTGTTGATGTGCTTAGTTCCCATTATAAGAGTGCCACTGTAGAATAGGTTCTGTAGATAAAGACCACAGGTATGTGATAATAGTATATGCAAAATGTATAGAATGGCAGAATACATTATACATGTTCATAAAGATGTTGTGTTAAGAAACAGAGATGGGGATATAAAGATTGATGAGTAGATTAAATTTCATAAAGTGGGATTGATTTTAATTAGTCCAAGGAAGTATTCACTTTGCAAGGATGTAAATCAGCAGATCTTCACCTCATTCACTAAGGAACCTTATTCACCAACACAAAAATGCCCTTGAAAAGTGAACTGCCTATTTGCCTTCAATCTCAATCATCCTCATTGTTTCTACAGAGACACCACTGAAAAAGCCAAGAAGTTAGGTATTATATAGGGCAGAATCACTGATTTCATCAAGCTCAGCTGCATGCTCCTAGAGGCCAAGGGAGAAGGAAGAAATTAGGCATATAATCTAGTGCTAGCATTAGCACTAAAAAGTTAGAAGCGTGTTTTTACTGTTTTTATTCAATAAACTGAATAGTTTTGACGTACAATGGATAGATCAACCAGAGATAGGTGGAACTAAAAATAGTTTTGAACTTTGGAGATTCTTTTCTTCTTTTATTGCATTAGCATGGAGTATTTAAGAGAAATATAAGAATCCAGAGGCAGAAAAGTAAAGTTTACGGGAAAAAAAAAACACAAGTGAATAAGTTTGCATGCTTGGTTTTATGGGTTATACTGGCCATTACTGGTTATCATAAAAGGATTTTTGCACACTTTTATGACTTGTATTAAATGCACATTGTTAGGTTTGATTTTGCAACCTGTGGATACGTTGTATTAAGATTTGAATTTCAGTTTTTTGTGGTACAATTGCATATCGCTATTTTGTTTGTTTTTTATTTGACCAGTATTAGCATAGTACATCAAAGATTTTTCAGAGTTTGATTTTAATAAGTTTGCATTTATACAGACATTTAAATTCAATGCTGGATACAAACTTTTGTTTGATGACTTCGGTGAGAAAAATCTATTTTTTAATTTGCTTTATAACTCCTTTTTCATTGAATCCTTTGAGTAAAACTTCCAACTTCTTTGAAACACCAATGCCCACCTGTTTTGTTATGTGATCAAAATTGTGAGAAGAGCTCAGGGATGCATTTAAGGCCAAATCCAGAACCATGTGCAGATAAAGCCAAAAAAGCTCCTAGCTGCCATTAGGGATGAGCTTCGTGTTCCAGTCGAACATACGTTCGACACAAACATCGGCTGTTCGCCCGTTCGGCGAATTCCGAACGTTATGAGCCGTTCGCGCCAAATTCGTGTGGCGCTCACGGCCCACAATGCACTGCATCATCGCAGTGCATTGCTGGCTCATGATTGGCCAAGCATGCACTGTGACCCCGCATGCTTGGCCAATCACAGCGCCAGCAGCAAGGAGAGCCATGATTGGCCACAGGCAGGATGCCTGTGGCCAATCATAGCTCAGGCTGTGTAGTACACGCCCCACACTATATAAGGCCGCCAGCGCGGCGGCCTTGTGTAGTGTGTTGGCGTCTGAAGCAGTTGGTGGGTGTTCTGTGTACCTTCAACACAGTATACACCGATCGTTATCAGCCGTGTTTCGATCTTGCTCTTCTGTAGTGGTTGTTGTCTGCGTGCCCTGACCACAGTATACACCGCTATATTCACCTCACCTATATAGCTACTGATCTATCTTTTATAATAGAGCTTGCAGTCAGTAGTGTTAGGAGCTTGTGTGTGCTGTCTGCATGCTCTGTACCCAGTACACACTGCTATATCCACCTACATAGCTCTTCTCTATTTGAGCCCACTTGCCATCTGCAGAAGTTATTGGAAGTTGTGTGTGCCTCCAGCACAGCACAGTATACATCTGTATATAGCCCTTTATCTCTGGTGTTCTATAATAAAGGCATCTGCAGGAGTTAGTGGGTGTTTTGTGCCTCCAGCACAATATACACCTGTATGTACCCTTTATTGCTGTTCTCTAATAGAGCCATCTGCAGGGCTTAGTGGATGTTGTGTGACTTCATTACAGTATACCCCTTTATCTCTGGTGTTCTATAATAAAGGCATCTGCAGGAGTTAGTGGGTGTTGTGTGCCTCCAGCACAATATACACCTGTATCTACCCTTTATTGCTGTTCTCTAATAGAGCCATCTGCAGGGCTTAGTGGGTGTTGTGTGACTCCATTACAGTATACCCCTTTATCTCTGGTGTTCTATAATAAAGACATCTGCAGGAGTTAGTGGGTGTTGTGTGCCTCCAGCACAATATACACTACCCAACTGCTGTTTTACCCAACTCCCTTCAGGCCATTACCATGTCTGGAAGTCCAGCAAGGAGAGGCAGACAGGCGCGAGCCGATAAAAGAGGGCAAGCAGGTCGTGGACAGTGCTGGTCGTGAACGCGGTGCATTGTCATCAGCACGTAGCCATGGGACACGATTGTCCTTCTTTTCGGCAGCTGGACATGTTGAGCCGCAACATGCCAACGACTTGGTAGAGTGGATGACCAAGCCCTCTTCATCCTCCTCATCCTCTCTCACCCAGTCTCAGGGTACTAGCAAAGCAGCTGCCAACGCATCGTCTTCCCTCCTCTCAATGTCATCATCAGTGAGTCCTTCCCTAGACCCACCACGTCCTCCTGAGGAGTCTCCTGAACTCTTTGAGCACAGTGTTGGGTACATGCTCCAGGAGGATGCCCAGTGTTTTGTAGCCTCTGATGATGACACTCAGCTAGAGGAAGGCAGTAGCGTGAATGCAGAGAGAGGGGATGCTCAAGAAAGACAGCAATCTGGCAGTCAAGTTCCACAAGCTGCAGCATATTGCCAGGTTTGCTACAGCGATGAAGAGGGAGGTGATGATGAGGGCACTGACTCCACGTGGGTGCCTGGTAGGAGAGAGGAGGAGGAGGCACATGTCCAACGAGGCAGGATGCCCTCCGGGGGCCAGCTTAGGGGCAGCACACCGACTAAATCACACCGCAGAGCTCCGCCTGTGCAGGGAGCTGCCTTTGCGCGTTATTCTAAAAGTTCTTTGGTGTGGGCCTTTTTTGAGACGAGTGCATCAGATCGCACCGCTGCTATTTGCAACATATGTCTCAAGCGTATCTCGTGTGGCCAAAACATCAGCCGCTTGGGCACCACATGCTTGACCAGACATATGTTGACCTGCCATGCAGCTCGTTGGCAAGCGTACCTCAAAGACCCACACCAAACAACAAAGCGGACCTCTCCTTGCTCCTCATCAGCTGGCATCTCCAACCCCACTAGACCTTCAGTCCAGTGGCGGAACTACCGCCATAGCAACACATGCGGGCGCTATGGGGCCCGCAGTCAAGTGGGGCCCGGTGAGGACAGGCGCCACGGCTCCGCGGGAGATAGCCGGCGGCTCCGCGGGAGGTCCGCGGGTAGTCCGCGGCTCCGCGGGTGGTCCGCGGGCGGCTCCGCGGGTAGTCCGCGGGTGGTCCGCGGGCGGCTCCGCGGGTGGTCCGCGGGTGGCTCCGCGGGTAGTCCGCGGCTCCGCGGGTGGTCCACAGGCGGCTCAGTGAGTGAGAGCGGGCGGTCAGAGGATCCATGGGAGGCGGATGAGAGTGGCCAGTTCGCTGGTGAGAGAGTGGGCTGGCCAATCAGGGAGCTGACAGGCGGGGAGCATAGAGATGACATCATCTCTGGCCGCCCTGCATCCCTGCAGTGCAGTTCCCCCCTCACTGGGCAGGCAGCCAGGAAGCAGAGAGCTGACATTATCTCTCTGCTGTCTGACTGATAATCTGCTGCCTGACTCAGTGACACAGCAGGAAAGTGGCAGAGCAAGTGACAATCCATAATGTGTGGCAGGCGACGTGGCAAGTGACAATCCGTAACGTGTGGCAGGTGATGTGGCAAGTGAAAATCCATGACGTGGCAAATGACAATCCATAATGTGTGGCAGGCGACGTGGCAAGTGACAACCCGGGACGTGGCAAGTGACAATCCATAACGTGTGGCAGGTGACATGGCAAGTGACAACCTGGATGTGGCAAGTGACAATCCATAACATGTGGCAGGTGACGTGGCAAGTGAAAATCCGTGACGTGACAAGTGTCAATCCGTAATGTGTGGCAGGTGACGTGGCAAGTGACAACGCGGGACGTGCAAGTGACAATCCATAATGTATGGCAAGTGACAATCTAGGATGTGGCAAGTGACAATCTGTAATGACGTGGCAAGTGACAATCCGTAATGTGTGGCAGGTGACGTGGCAAGTGACAACCTGGATGTGGCAAGTGACAATCCGTAACATGTGGCAGGGGACGTAGCAAGTGAAAATCCGTGACGTGGCAAGTGACATTCCGTAATGTGTGGCAGGTGATGTGGCAAGTGACAATCCGTAATGTGTGGCAGGTGACGTGGCAAGTGACAACCCGGGACGTGGCAAGTGACAATCTAGGACGTGGCAAGTGACAATCCGTAATGTGTGGCAGGTAACGTGGCAAGTGACAATCCGGGATGTGGCAAGTGGACAATCCACAACATGTGGCAGGTGACATTCTGCAACGTGTGACAAGTGACAATCTGCATCTGGTGGCAGGCGATGTGGCAAGTGGACAATCCGCAACATGTAGCAGGTGATGTGACAAGTGACAATCCTTAATGTGTGGCAAGTGACAATCCAGGACGTGGCAAGTGACAATCCATAATGTGTGGCAAGTGATGTGGCAAGTGACAATCCAGGACGTGGCAAGTGACAATCCATAATGTGTGGCAAGTGACGTGGCAAGTGACAATCCATAATGTTTAGCAAGTGACGTGGCAAGTGACAATCCAGGACGTGGCAAGTGACAATCCATAATGTGTGGCATAATATGTGACTTATCTATCTTGGCAAGTGACAATCTGGGATGTGGCAAGTGGACAATCTGCAACATGTGGTAGGTGACATTCCGCAACCTGTGACAAGTTACAATCTGCATCTGGTGGCAGGCGATGATGGCAAGTGACACGCTCAGGGATCCCACTGATTTTGCATTATGGTGAGTTGAACTATTTCATTTTATATAACAGAACAGAAATTGGTTAGAAGGCCAGGAGGTCTGCAATGTGTTCCCTTCAGGGGCTGCATACAGTATAGTGCATACTTTGTTGTTCAAAATTAATATAAGCTGTTGCCTGGGTACTGTGCCACATGGGTGTGGTAGTCTGTTGTTCAATGGCATTAGTTCATTTTTTTTTTTTTTTTTGATGGGGGGGGGGGGGGGGGGGGCCCATACAACATTTTGCTATGGGGCCCTGTGATTTCTAGTTACGCCCCTGCTTCAGTCCTCTCTGAAACCTGCTCTGAGAGGAATGAAGGTGTAGAATTAGGTGTGTCACAGCCAAGTGCTTCCGGGCACTCTGCTAGCAGTACACCCACGTCCGATTATAGCAGGCAAATGTCCCTGCCCCAGCTGCTGGACCGGCGAAAGAAGTTCACTACCAGCCATCCACATGCCCAGCGGTTGAATGCTAGCTTGGCTAAATTGCTAGCACTTCAACTGCTGCCTTTTCAGTTGGTAGACATGGCCCCCTTCCGTGAGTTTGTACAATGTGCGGTTCCTCAGTGGCAGGTCCCCAAACGCCACTTTTTCTCACGGAAGGCGATTCCGGCTCTCTACCGGCATGTGGAAGGCAATGTCCTTGCCTCGCTGGACAGGGCGGTCAGTGGTAAGGTGCATATTACCACTGACTCATGGTCCAGCAGGCATGGACAGGGACGTTACCTGTCTTTCACGGCCCATTGGGTCACTCTTCTGGCAGCTGGGAAGGATGCAGGACAAGGTGCAGGAGTGTTGGAGGTTGTTCCGCCACCACGCCTCCAAAATGCTACTATTGGTTGTGACACACCTCTCTCCTCCACCCCCTCCTCTTCTTCTTCCTCCATGGCCTCTTCCAGTGCTCTGTCCTCAGAACCAGCGGTGCTCCGTAGGCGTTCCAGGGGCTACATAAGTACTCAGGCAAAACGATGCCATGCCGTGCTTGCACTGGTTTGTTTGGGGGACAGGAGCCACACTGGGGCGGATGTTTTGTCAGCTCTGCAGGGGCAGGCCGAGAGGTGGTTGACGCCACGCCAGCTTAAGCCAGGAATGGTGGTTTGCGACAATGGCACCAACCTCCTCTCCACCCTCCGACAGGGACAACTGACCCATGTGCCCTGTGTAGCTCACGTCCTTAACCTGGTGGTGCAGCGGTTCTTGGGCAGGTACCCGGGCTTACAGGATGTCCTGAAGCAGGCCAGGAAAGTCTGTGTGCATTTCTGCCGATCATTTAATGCCTGTGCTCGGCTGGCTGAGCTCCAAAAGGAGTTGAACCTGCCCAAGGACCGCCTTATATGTGACATGCCCACCAGGTGGAACTCAACGTTGGCCATGCTGCAGCGGCTGCACATGCAGCAGGGGGCCATCAATGAGTACCTGTGTGACTACGGCACCAGAACAGGGTCAGGGGAGCTCGTTTTTTTCTCACCACACCAGTGGGGCATGATCAGGGATGCATGCACTGTCCTGTCACCATTTGAGGAGGCCACAAGGTTGGTGAGCAGTGACAGTGCATGCATCAGTGACACTGTACCTCTTGTCCACCTCTTGGAGCATACGCTGCGTGGAATAATGGGCAGGGCACTTGAGGCAGAACAGAGGCAGGAAGAGGAGGACTTCCTTGCCTCTCAAGGCCCCCTTTATCCTGACAGTGTTCCTGCTGTGCCACCCATCACACAGGAAGAGGATGAGGAGGAGGAAGAGGAGGAGGAGGATGATTGTGTCAGCATGGAGGTGGAGGCTGGCACTCAGCATCAGCAGCAGCAGTCTTGTAGGGATGATTTACAGTCCCAAGAAACACGTGGACTTGTACGTGGCTGGGAGGAGGTAGCTGCGGATCATATTGTCCTTAGTGACCCAGAGGACTCCGGACCGAATGCCTCAGCTAACCTACTCTGCATGGCCTCCCTGATCATGCAAAGCCTGCGGAAGAATCCTCGTATTCTTCGGATCAAGGAGAGGGACCATTACTGTCTGGCCACTCTCCTTGATCCACGGTACAAGGGTAAGGTTGCCGACCTTATCTTGCTATCGCAGAGGGAGCAGAGGATGAGACATCTCCGGGAGGCCTTGCAGAAAGGTCTGTGCAATGCGTTCCCAGAGACTGGGAGGTTACAAACTCCTGGTCCTGGACAACGTGTTGCTGAGGCATCGGTCAGAAGGAGCGGTGGTGAAGGTGGCCGTCTGACTGATGCTTTCAGACAATTTTTTAGTCCGCAGCCCCAAGGTATGATCGGTTCCAGCAACCATCGCCAGCGTCTGATTTACATGGTGCAGGAATACCTAGGGGCAAGGTCAGACTTGGACACCTTTCCCACCGAAAATCCTCTGGCTTACTGGGTCTTGAGGATGGATCACTGGCCAGAGCTTGCACAGTATGCAATTGAGCTACTGGCCTGTCCTGCATCCAGCGTTCTTTCGGAACGCACCTTCAGTGCTGCTGGTGGCTTTGTTACCGATCACAGGGTGCGCCTGTCCACCGAATCAGTTGATCGACTGACCTTCTTTAAGATGAATCAGTCTTGGATCACCCACAGCTACCAAGCACCTGAAGCTGATGTAACAGAATAATTTTTTTTGAAATATCACATCCCTTCAAGACTGCCTATGCTGATGCTGAGTGACTGTCCTGTTATGTTGATTGTCTATCCTCTTCCTCCTCCGCTGATATGTTGGAAGAACATTTCTGGTTCTGGGTGATGCCATCAGCCCAATTTTTCTGCCCCTGTTTAACAGGGGCGTTTAATTACAATTTTTGATGCAATGATTTGCAGCAGGGCTAATTCCTGCAATCAAACAAGAGTATATGGGAGAGGTTGCAGTGTGGTGGCACCAGCACCAGTGCCTAAGGCCCAATTTTTCTGCCCCTGTTTAACAGGGGCGTTTAATTACAATTTTTGATGCAATGTTTTGCAGTAGGGCTAATTCCTGCAATAAAACTAGAGTATATGGGAGAGGTTGCAGTGTGGTGGCAACAGCACCAGTGCCTAAGGCCCAATTTTTCTGCCCCTGTTTAACAGGGACATGTAATTACAATTCTTGATATAATATTTCACAGGAGGGCCCGTTCCTGTGCCCACCCAGAGTAACTGTGAGGACTTATAGTGTTGTGGCACCAGCACCACAACCACCAAAGGTAAATTTTTCTACCACTGTTTAACAATGGCATGTAATTACAATTCTTGATATAATCGTTCACAGCAGGGCGCTCCAGCGCCCACCAAGAGTCACTTTGAGGGCTTACAATGTTGTGGCAAAACCAACACCTTATTCCGCCATTTCTGCAGAGCATATAGGGCAGGCCCCTACTTTCAAACATCCAACTTACAAACATCTCCTACTTGCAAACGGAAGGAGACAACAGCAAGTGAGATGAAAAAAGATGGACGACAAAACAAATTATACAGGAGTGATAACCCTTCCCTATGTTTTCCAAAAATTTTAAAAATAGTTTTTTTGACTGGAGCTACACTTTAAAAATGTACCAGTTGAAAATTACAAACAGATTCAACTTAACACAACAAACCTACACAGTCCCTGTCTTGTTTGCACCGCCTGTATACTGCTGTTCTGAGTATATAGGGCCTGGGGGCCACACGCATTTCCTTTTTTTAATATGGGTACTGGGTTCCCCTTAATATGCGTACAAGACCCAAAGGGGCTGGTAATGGGCAGGGAGGGCTACCCATGCCATTTTTCTCAATGATTTTCAACCATATTGCAGGAACCAGATATAACATTAAAACCGCAAGCAGTTTTAAATGATGTTATTTCCGTTTAATGTCATTTTGTGCAGGGACTGTTCTAAACACGGGAAACACGTGGCACTTCACAGGCATACTACAGACACCCCCCAGGCACCATATTTAAAGGAATATTTCACTTTTTTTTTTTCACTTTAATCGTCATTAAAATCAGTGCTCCCGCCAAAACGGCCATTTTTAAAAACATTTTAGGCATTGACCCATGTCCCCTGGGGCAGGAGCCAGGTACCCAAACCCTTTTTAGGACAGTATCTTGCACATTAGCCGTTAAAATTAGCACTTTTAATTTCGAACGTTCGAGTCCCATAGACTTCAATGGGGTTCTAAAGTCGTACGAATTTGGGGTCCGTTCGAAAGTTCTGGTGTGAACCGAACTGGGGGGTGTTCGGCTCATCCCTAGTTGCCATCATCACCTCTGTGAGGCCATTATCTAAGCTGAATGCTCGTTTGTAGTTTTGCATAGGAACAAAGTGGTTGTTAGGTGTAGGACACTTATTTTTTTATGTATTGCCCTGGTTGCATTGCAGGCTCTTCCTGTGTTTTCTTCACCACAGCAGAGAAGGCCTTACAATAAAAGAAATTAAAATAAAATAAAAAAACTTTAAAACGTTAAATATCCAAGTACAAAATCCTTTCAAAAAATAACCTTGCAAAGGCAAGCAGGGAAGGGGGGGGGGGGGAGTACAGGGTGCTTGTGCACACCACTGTTTCACATAAGTATGCCGTCACATGCTGCCCCAAAAAAGGGTGTCTGCATGTGCTAAAAACAAGTTTCAAACCAATGTCCCATTATGTGAGGGTGGTCAGCCTTTGCCCTTTGATTTCGCACTTGCATCTCTGCTTCCAGTGCAATGGATCCAGCCACCAAATTTAATAAATGTAATGACAGCAATGGCAAATGAGGGCAGCAAAACTGCTTTGGAGCATGCCACTTTTGTAAAGAAGTGTGCGGCAATGTGTACCTGTTTCAGCAACAAGTTTCAAACCTTTGTGGGAGGCCAGCCTTTTATCATTAGGTTTTCTCCCTTCAGGTATGCCTACAGTGTGGTCAATCCAGCCACTTTGTGCTCAATTCTAGATGGTGGCAGACTATCCCTATATGATTTCTCCTCCTCCTCTCCAGCAGAACAACTAATCCTCATGCTCATCACCACTAGCACCGCAACACTTTTCCTCAATGCCAGCATACAAAAAAATTGGGGGCAGCAGCTGTGCTTGTGCAGACGTTGAGTCCCAATTCCAATGGGTCTGCCTGCACAGGGATGCCTAGAATATCTGGGTAAACATGACCTTGCATAAGCATACGCTGTAGTGTTCCCTGTTTAAACAAGGCCTTATAATATACTTATTAATTTTTCTTTACAATTTTTTTGGGGGTGTGTGGGGGGGGGGGGGGGGTAAGGGGCTTTGGTGAGATTTCACTTTATTGAGACAGAGCAAGAGACTGAAATTATGCAGTCATCAGGCCCTCAGTCTCTTTTTCTGCAGCCCCAGCTGCACTGCAATTGAATAAATAGGAAGCCGCTGCAAAGAGCTGCTTCTATTCATTCACAATCTGAAGCATAGTATGCAAAGTCTACTATGTTTTAGTGATGAATGAACACAGGAGCCATCGCTACCCAACACTCCCTGTGTTCATTTAGGACAGGAGCTGGTATACACATGTTTACCAGCTTCCCCTCTCCCCATCCTGCTGCAACCGGCAGGAGGAGAAAGAGGAGAAGTCAGCTAGCAGCACTGTGAGAGGTGCCAGGCGATCAGAGAGGGGGGTCCACTTCAGGGAAACTCGGAGTAGGGGGGATGTATTTGGATATTTTTGTCCCCCCCCCCCCGCATCTCCCCTGCAGCATCTGAATCTGTCAGGAGGGGGAAGGAAAGAAACCGACAGCTGCCGAGGAGCTACAGAGAATCAGTGCTGCAGGGGATCAGTGCGGGGGGGCATTTTAGGGGTGGGGGGCATTTTAGCTTTAACAGAGGTATGGGGTGATGTGGAGAGGCCAAAAACAGAAGGCACAGGATAGAGGAGCGGCAGCAGTGGAGGGGGGTCACATTTTAGGTGAAAATCTGGGCATATTAGCCGATAATCACAGCTATTTGTGTCTTCAGCAAAGTCTACTGAACATTTTTGCGATAAATTTATGGTCATTAATGTGACTATGACCTTATAGCAATAGGGGGAATACAGCTAATGTACGTTGTACTGACCTGGCCAGTTGAAAGCGGTTCTGTAGGTCAGTATAAAAAACGGCAATGGCAGCAAAGGGTTGAAAAAATTCTACTCTAATAACTCTAATATTTTAAGCCAAGGCTAATTGCATGTATACCCTTGATTTTCACATCAGAAATCATACCAGAAAAATCTCTTGTGGGACTAATGCTATATAATGCAAGGAAAACCATAAGACTGCAATGTTGTAAACAATAAATAATCAATTCCAATTCCCCTTTACCATGAAATGTATAAAAATGCAGATTGCCCAACCAAATTCTTGCAAATTCTCCACGCATTTGAGGCTCAAGTGTGCTTCTGGATCTAGACAGTTTCATCCTCAAATGCCACCAAGAGCTACATTAGTCTCTTGAACTGACCTTCCATATTAGTTTCCCCTATCAAACCCTTTCCATATCTGTCTTCAATGCTTGCCCTTAACTCCTTTTTCATCCTTCATGGAACAGGCGGCAGTGTTGCAATCTACATTTTCAATCTCTTATGCCGCGTACTGCGTACACACGACCAGACTTTTCGACAGACTAGGTCCAACGGTCTTCCCGACGGACTTTCTGAACGAATGGACTTGGCCATACACGACCAGACTAAGTCCGTTCGAAAGACCATTTGTTTTGAACGTGATGACGTAAATGGGACTAAACAAGGAAGTTCAATAGTCAGTAGTCAATAGCTGCCCTTGCGCCGTATTTGGTCCGTCGGATTAGCACACAGACGAATGGTTTTCCAGATTTTTAGTCCGTCGGATATATTTGAAACATGTTTTATTTCTAGCTCCGTCTGACTTTTGGGGGAAAAAGCATCCGCTGGAGCCCACACACGATCGAATTGTCCGACGGATTACAGTCGAACCAAGTCTGCCAGAAAATCCTATTGTGTGTAGGCAACATTAGTACTACTGCATTGATTGTTTACTGTTTCGTTTTGTGTGTGAGTGTTTTTCTTGTCCTTGGGGTCTCCCCTTTGATGTCTCCCCCGAAAACGAAGAAGTCATATTATTGACAATATTCAAATAAACAGATTTATAAATAAAAATAAATCTGATAGTTTGCCATAGGTATTAGTTTGTGGATAGTGCATGGATCTTTTCTGTAATTATGTGTCCATACAGAGAGCAGACATCTCCAATGAAATTTTCAATCTGAATGGATCAATAAAAAATTGAACCCGACCAAATTAACCTCTAATGCCACGTACACATGACCAAACTTTCTGGCAGAAAAGGTCAGACGATCTTCCCAACAGAGTTACGATGGACTTGCCCACACACGAACGGACTAAAGTCTGTTTGTAAGTCTGTTTGTTTTCCCCATAGGAATTGAGTCCCTTGGACAGATTTGAAACATGTTCTATTTCTAGGTCCGTCTGAATTTTTTAAAGAAAAACAATTGGACTATCCCACACAAGATCGGACTATCCTACGGAATGATTCCATCTACTTATTCAGCAGAAAGTCCAATCGTGTGTACACAGCATTAGATATACTGTGTTATAATGTTGCCCATACTTACAGTGATCATTGACTAAATTAACTCTATTTTATACACAAAACAGTGTAAAAGATGCGAGCTAAAATGACTGATTGTATCCTAAAGTGACACACAGCACAGCGAGGCTCCCTCCATCCGCAAATCCTGTGATTGACAGCAGCAGGAGTCAATGGCTCCCACTGGTGCCACCATGTACAGCAAGGAGAGAAAGAGCAGAGAGAGCCGCTGTTCTCTGGCACACCGCTGTATCGAGATCGGGCTCAGCTAAGGGGGTGCTGCATTAAGTGAAAAAAAAACTTCTACCTTTGAAAATTTGAAATGAGAAATGTCAGGGAGTAAGGGTAATGTTATCATCATATAGGACTTCAATTATCCTGATAGGCACATGGAACTGATCTAAGGTTTCTCATTTCCTGAATTCCTTATAGGACAATTTCATGTGTCAGTTAGTGTATGCCCCAACTAGAAACAAGACTCTGCTCGACCTAAAACTTACAAACAATGCAAAGCTTATTTTGGATGTGTAAGTAATGGATAGCTTTGGAAACAGCGATCACCGAGTTATTACGTTCACCGTAAATCATAGGAAAAGAAGACAACAAGGGTAGGACAAGGACATTAAATTTCAAGGAAAAATGTACTAAACTGTACTCCATACTTCATGATATTTAATGAGAAGATATTTTAGAAACAAAAAAGATGAAGAAAAAGTGGGAGTGCTTTAACCACTTGCCACCCGCCCACCATTAAATGACGGCTCTCGTTCTGGGTGGACGTCATATGAAGGAGTCCAGAAAGGCCGCTCTTGCACGCCCTGGGCGCACACAGCGTGGTGATTGCGACCCTGATCTCTGTAAAGAGCCGTGGCTCTTTAACCATGGGATCGGCTGTGTCCAATCACAGCAAGTCACATGTAAACATGGAGATGCAAGTAATCAGTGCTCCTCACTTCACACTGACAGAGTGTGTGGAGAGAAGAGCCGATCAGCAGCATCTCCTCACAGAGGACATCTAGGCATGTAATCAGGGCACTGATAATCAGTGCCCTGATTACAATAAAGTGCCCACAGTTCCAGAAGTGCCAGCAGTGAGTGTCCACCAATGCCAGCAGTGAGTGCCCACCAATGCCAGAAAACAGTGCCCACAAGTGCCAGTAATCAGTACCCATTAGTGATGCTAGTCAGTGCTGGCTATCACTGCTGCCCATCAATACCCATCCCTGCTGTCCATCAATGCTCATCAGTGCCCATCAGTGCCACCCATCAGTGCTGCCTATCCGTGCCGCCTATCAGGCTGCACTGGTGGGCACAATCAGTGCCACATATCAGTGCCACCTAACAGTGCTCATAAGTGCAGCATATTTGTGCTTCCTCATCAGTGCCACCTAATCAGTGCCACCTCATCAGTGCCCATCAGCACAACCTATCAGTGTCCATCAGTGCTGCCTCATCAAAGGAGAAAAATTACTTATTTACAAAATTTACTGACAGAAACTAAGAAAAACTTTTTTTTTTCCAAATTTTCAGTCTTTTCATTTAATTTTTTTTAAGGAAAAGATAAAAAACCCAGAAATGATTAAATACCACCAAAACAAAAGCTCTATTTCTGTGAAGACACTTATAAAAATTTCTCATGGTTACAGTGTAACATGACCATGCAATTGTCATTCAAAGTGTGACAGCGTTGAAAGCTGAAAAATGGCCTGGGCAGGGAGGGGGTGTAAGTGCTGTGTCTTGAAGTAGTTAAAGAGTTAGTAAAGTCTGCTTTTTGATTTATACCCACAGGTATAGAATAAGGTTTACCTGTAAATACAGTAAATACAGTAAAATACAGTAAATATCTCCTAAACGGTGCATGTTTAGGAGATAGTGACTTTATTAACAGTCGGTGATGTCACCAGCGCATGCACACTGTGCTCTGAAGAGACAGAGCCATCCATTCTGAGCTCTGTGTTGCGGCTATTCAAATGGAAGCACACCTGCTGGAGGGCTTCATTTTAAGGTAAGGCTGTCCTAATGTGTTAGTATGTGATGCAGGGGCCTTTTTATTTTTTTGCAGTTTCCTAAGAACATTTTAATTGATGGCATTAGCCAAAGTATTCCAATGGGCAAAAAATATAAACGACCGAAAGTTAAACTTGGGGGGCTAAATCCATGCTCTACTTACCGACCAGCTTGCAGATTTTTTCCTTGGTCCTTTTTTGTTATTCAGTGCCGTCCAATGCTCCTTGCTGTAAGGGCCAGTGATTTGTGAAAGCAGTGGACAATTTTTTAGTACGCTTGATTTTAGATCAGGCAATGCATTGACACCTTTGCAGCCATTGTGCTACATGCTGGGTGTTCAATGTGCCCCTGAGAGTCATAGAGATGACCGGAGACCATCTTGTCCTCGGTCAGCTCTATGGTAAACTTCGGCAGTCTGGTCCTCGGTCAGCTCAATGGTAAACTTCAGCCTGCACTGTGTTCATTCTCTGGCTCGCTGATTGCACAGGCAAGCCAGGAGAAGCACCGGAGGGTGGCGGGAGGGGGGCTGCCTGTAAAAACAATCAAGCATCCAAACAGTCTCTATGATTGTTTTTACTGTACAGAGAATCGCTGGCTGAAAGTAATGATATCTGAATGATGCCTGTAGCCACAGGCATCATTAGATATCGCCACTTCAAGTCCCCGATGTCATATGACGTGAACCCGGATGAAGTGGAAAAAACTAGCCTTTAAATAATATAAGGCTGAAGTGACTTCGTCAACATTCCTGTACTACAAAGAATGCAATAAGAAATGTAAGAGGTGTGATCAGGGCAGCAAAAATAGACCACAAGAAACACATAGCAAAAGGAGAGTAAAAAGAATCCCAACATTAAAAAAAAAGATATTAATTGTAAAAAGGCATCCGGGGCTAGTGCAAGGATTTTTAACACTCTAGGCCAGAGGTCTCCAAACTATGGCCCTCCAGTTGCTCAGGGGCTACAATTTCCATCATGTCTAGTCATGTCTGTAAATGTCAGTTTTACAATGCCTCATGGGACGTGTAGTTCTGCAACAGTTGGGGGGCCGTAGTTTGAAGATCCCTGCCAAAGGTAAAACCTCATTTTGCAGCCCCAATTGGCTCTGCCTCTGACTCCTCCCCCTTTTCCTTGCCCATGTATATGGTGGCGGGGTGGAGATTTTTGCAGTGCCTTCCCATTCATTTCTTTAACCGTGGTCCACAGGCCCGCTTCTACGCCTCTGGACCCTGCCTGAAGACAAATAGTGGCAGCACCAGCTCCCTTCCTCACATCAGCCGTGGTCCTCCAGGTATAAAGTCAGGCTAGGGTAGTATAAAGACAGGGCACTGAAGTGAAGGCAGGAATGGACCCTCTTCTCCTCCAGCTCCCCCTCCCTGCAGTATGTTTTAAATTTACGGAAAAGGTGCTTTAAGTGCATGGGGTCAGCAAGCCTCCCCACCCCGCCCCCCAGAGCTGAGCCCTTCAGTGGAAAGCCCGGCCCCCTGAGCCACGCCCTTCAGCAGACTGCCCCGTCCCCTAAGATGAGCCCTTTAGTGGACCTCACCCCCTGCCTGAGCCGTAATGTGAAATGTAGCAAGCGGCCTGGGAAGAGGAAGGGGAGCGGATGGATTGACACAGGAAGGTGAATGATAGTGGCTGGATTGACACAGGAGCTTCCAGTCCATCAAAAATGATGTACCAGATGGGGGAGTGAGAACAAAGCTCCCTGTTTTTTTCATGAACATAACTCTGCTCTTGGGGGGTTTCAGTTGCCTCCAACTGATGTGCACTCTAGGCCGGCGCCTACCTTGCCTATAGGTAGCGCCAACCCTGGCAACGTCAGAGCATTTTGGCCCCATGAAGGATAATCAAGGGAAGTTGGTTGCAAGTTACAGGGAGTGGGCAACTATGTTAAATACATTCTTCTCTTCCGTTTTCACTATGTAGAAGGAGAGCTATAATAGACAGCTATAATAGACAAGACAGTAGTGTTAGCATGGATTGCACCCTTGTGACTAACAGAAGGCAGTATTCTAAAAAGACTTGAAAACTTAATGTGAACAGATCACAAGGACCAGATGACTCACACCCAAGAGTCTTCAAAGAACTTGCGATACATACCTAGAAACTATAGGCCAGTCACCCTAACATCAACAGTATGTAAACTATTAGATGATAAGGGACCATATCTAAGAATTTGCTGATGAAAATACAAAGTTGTAGTATCATTACTAGGGATGAGCTTCGTGTTCGTGTCGAAGATACGTTCGACTCGAACATCGGCTGTTTGTCCGTTCGGCGAAGTCTGAACATTTTGGTCCGTTCGCGCCAAATTCGTGTGGCGCTCACGGCCCACAATGCACTGCGATGGCGCAGTGCATTGCTGGCTCATGATTGGCCAAGCATGCACTGTGACCCTGTGACATGCTTGGCCAATCGCAGCGCCAGCAGCGAGGAGAGCCATGAGAGCCATGAGAGCCAATCATAGCTCAGGCTGTGTAGTGCACGCCCCACACTATATAAGGCCGCCAGCGCGGCGGCCTTGTGTAGTGTGTTGGCGTCTGAAGCAGTGGGTGTTCTGTGTACCTTCAACACAGTACACATCGATCGTTTTCGGAAGATTTTCGATCTTGCTGTTGTGTAGTGGTTGTTGTCTGCGTGCCCTGACCGCAGTATACACCGCTATATTCACCTCACCTATATAGCTAGTGATCTATCTTTTATAATAGAGCTTGCAGTCAGTAGTGTTAGGAGCTAGTGCGTGCTGTCTGCGTGCTCTGTACCCAGTACATACCACTATATCCACCTACATAGCTGTTCTCTATTTGAGCCCACTTGCCATCTGCAGGAGTTATTGGAAGTTGTGTGTGCCTCCAGCACAGCACAGTATACATCTGTATATACCCCTTTATCTCTGGTGTTCTATAATAAAGGCATCTGCAGGAGTTAGTGGGTGTTCTGTGTACCTTTAACACAGTATACACCGATCGTTTTCGGACGATTTTCGATCTTGCTGTTGTGTAGTGGTTGTTGTCTGCGTGCCCTGACCGCAGTATACACCGCTATATTCACCTCACCTATATAGCTAGTGATCTATCTTTTATAATAGAGCTTGCAGTCAGTAGTGTTAGGAGCTAGTGCGTGCTGTCTGCGTGCTCTGTACCCAGTACATACCACTATATCCACCTACATAGCTGTTCTCTATTTGAGCCCACTTGCCATCTGCAGGAGTTATTGGAAGTTGTGTGTGCTTCCAGCACAGCACAGTATACATCTGTATATACCCCTTTATCTCTGGTGTTCTATAATAAAGGCATCTGCAGGAGTTAGTGGGTGTTCTGTGTACCTTTAACACAGTACACACCGATCGTTTTCGGATGATTTTCGATCTTGCTGTTGTGTAGTGGTTGTTGTCTGCGTGCCCTGACCGCAGTATACACCGCTATATTCACCTCACCTATATAGCTAGTGATCTATCTTTTATAAGAGAGCTTGCAGTCAGTAGTGTTAGGAGCTAGTGCGTGCTGTCTGCGTGCTCTGTACCCAGTACATACCGCTATATCCACCTACATAGCTGTTCTCTATTTGAGCCCACTTGCCATCTGCAGGAGTTATTGGAAGTTGTGTGTGCCTCCAGCACAGCACAGTATACATCTGTATATACCCCTTTATCTCTGGTGTTCTATAATAAAGGCATCTGCAGGAGTTAGTGGGTGTTGTGTGCCTCTAGCACAATATACACTACCCAAATGCTTTTTTACCCAACTCCCTTCAGGCCATTACCATGTCTGGAAGGCCAGCAAGGAGAGGCAGACAGGCGCGAGCCGATAAAAGAGGGCAAGCAGGCTCTGTGTCTAGAGACAACAGTGCTGGTCGTGGACGCGGTGCATTGTCATCAGCACGTGGCCATGGGACACGCTTGTCCTTCTTTTCGGCAGCTGGACATGTTGAGCCGCAACATGCCAACGACTTGGTAGAGTGGATGACCAAGCCCTCTTCATCCTCCTCATCCTCTCTCACCCAGTCTCAGGGTACTAGCAAAGCAGCTGCCAACGCATCGTCTTCCCTCCTCTCAATGTCATCATCAGGGACTCCTTCCCTAGACCCACCACGTCCTCCTGAGGAGTCTCCTGAACTCTTTGAGCAGGCAGTAGCGTGAATGCAGAGAGAGGGGATGCTCAAGAAGGACAGCAATCTGGCAGTCATGTTCCACAAGCTGCAGCATACTGCCAGGTTTGCTACAGCGATGAAGAGGGATCGGATGATCAGGGCACTGACTCCAAGTGGGTTCCTGGAAGGAGAGATGAGGAGGAGGAGGAGGCACATGTCCAACGAGGCAGGATGCCCTCCGGGGGCCAGCTTAGGGGCAGCACACCGACTGAATCACATCACAGAGCTCTGCCTGTGCAGGGCGCTGCCTCTGCGCGTTATTCTAAAAGTTCTTTGGTGTGGGCCTTTTTTGAGACGAGTGCATCAGATCGCACCGCTGCTATTTGCAACATATGTCTCAAGCGTATCTCGCGTGGCCAAAACATCAGCCGCTTGGGCACCACATGCTTGACCAGACATATGTTGACCTGCCATGCAGCTCGTTGGCAAGCGTACCTCAAAGACCCACACCAAAGAACAAAGCGGACCTCTCCTTGCCCCTCATCAGCTGGCATCTCCAACCCCACTAGACCTTCAGTCCTCTCTGAAACCTGCTCTGAGAGGAATGAAGGTGTAGAATTAGGTGTGTCACAGCCAAGTGCTTCCGGGAACTCTGCTAGCGGTACACCCACGTCCGATTATAGCAGGCAAATGTCCCTGCCCCAGCTGCTGGACCGGCGAAAGAAGTTCACTCCCAGCCATCCACATGCCCAGCGGTTGAATGCTAGCTTGGCTAAATTGCTAGCACTTCAACTGCTGCCTTTTCAGTTGGTAGACTCGGCCCCCTTCCGTGAGTTTGCACAATGTGCGGTTCCTCAGTGGCAGGTCCCCAAACGCCACTTTTTCTCACGGAAGGCGATTCCGGCTCTCTACCGGCATGTGGAAGGCAATGTCCTTGCCTCGCTGGACAGGGCGGTCAGCGGTAAGGTGCATATTACCGCTGACTCATGGTCCAGCAGGCATGGACAGGGACGTTACCTGTCTTTCACGGCCCATTGGGTCACTCTTCTGGCAGCTGGGAAGGATGCAGGACAAGGTGTAGTAGTGTTGGAGGTTGTTCCGCCACCACGCCTCCAAAATGCTACTATTGGTTGTGACACACCTCTCTCCTCCACCCCCTCCTCTTCTTCTTCCTCCATGGCCTCTTCCAGTGCTCTGTCCTCAGAACCAGCGGTGCTTCGTAGGCGTTCCAGGGGCTACGCAAGTACGCAGGCAAAACGATGCCATGCCGTGCTTGCGCTGGTTTGTTTGGGGAACAGGAGCCACACTGGGGCGGATGTTTTGTCAGCTCTGCAGGGGCAGGCCGAGAGGTGGTTGACGCCACGCCAGCTTAAGCCAGGAATGGTGGTTTGTGACAATGGCACCAACCTCCTCTCCGCCCTCCGACAGGGACAACTGACCCATGTGCCCTGTGTAGCTCACGTCCATAACCTGGTGGTGCAGCGGTTCTTGGGCAGGTACCCCGGCTTACAGGATGTCCTGAAGCAGGCCAGGAAAGTCTGTGTGCATTTCCGCCGATCATTTAATGCCTGTGCTCGGCTGGCTGAGCTCCAAAAGGAGTTGAACCTGCCCAAGAACCGCCTTATATGTGACATGCCCACCAGATGGAACTCAACGTTGGCCATGCTGCAGCGGCTGCATGCGCAGCAGAGGGCCATCGATGAGTACCTGTGCGACTACGGCACCAGGACAGGGTCAGGGGAGCTCGGTTTTTTCTCACCACGCCAGTGGGGCATGATCAGGGATGCATGCACTG
>NW_027507764.1:354867760-354905260 GCF_037356315.1 Lithobates pipiens | reverse complement strand
GCAGCTGCAGGCATCATCCCGGTATAACCCCTTAAACCAGAGGCTGCATGTGCATATGGTCGGCGCTAAGGGGTTAATTTTTTTATTACAGGTCATGGGAGAAGTACTCAGGGACTTCCAAAAACAGTAGAAAGGAGGGGTGGGCAACTCAGAAAACAAAAAAGGTAAGCAGGTCAGTGAGAACCAACCAGGTAACAAAGGGGGCTCAACAGCTAACAGAGCCATCTGCAGAACCTTAGCACTTTGCCTGGCATCAGCTGGGGCCTGAACATGCACCTGGTGAAACCCAATGAAAGTGAGCACAAGATCAGATGACAGCCTTGAAAATCTGAGAAACATAAGTCTGAAGATGAAAAGCCCAAGAAGCATTACTGGTGGAGTGTGCTTTGACTGTGAAAAAGGAAAACTTGCCCTTGAGGTCCTAAGCTTGAATGAAGCGCTGACAAATCCACCTGGAAATAGTGGAATGAGAAGCAGGCTGTCCTATACTGAGAACTTCGGGATCAACAGAGTCAGACTGCCAGAAAAAGGGCTGTAGATGAGAGATAAACTCAAACTGCATGTACTGTACTTCTGAAAGCAACCTTGCGATTAAAAGGAACACAAAGAAATATTCCTAATAGGCACAAGAAGTGGTTTTAAAAGAACTGACAGAACCAGGTTGAGATCAGACAGAGACACTGGGGAATATACAGGAGGAACAATGTGAGTGACACCCTGTACAAAGTGAGGCAAGCGTTCTGTGAAAAAGAATCACTAAGACAGAGACATGACTCCTGAGGGTGCTCAAAACCAAATGTTGATCCAGACCAGACTGAAAAAAGACAGAATTCATACCATGGAAAACTTTGTCTTGAACAAGGAGAAATATGCTTTCCAGATGCAACACAAGAAGTCAATTTTCTAGCCTTCAAGAGCTCAGGGATATCTAAATCTGATAAGCCCATGTCCCTTGGGGCCTGTGCTTTAACAGCCAGTAATTGACTGTTCCCTCAGAAGCAGGTGGTTCAGATATCCCATTATGGGGATGTGCTGAAAGTGAACTATGCAAGAACAGGGCTAACACCTTGGTCAAGAAAGCCAGAGGTGCAGTGGTCAGGCCAAAGGGAAGGGCAACAAAACACCGGTAGTATTGATGGTCCAGGAGGATGAGGACATGCAAAAAGGTATCCTTGATGTCCATTAGGCCAGAAAGTCTCCAGAATGGAGGGACGCAATGACCAACTAGGTGGATTCCATGCAGAAATTTTCCACCCTTCGGGAAGGTGTTCAGGTTCTGATCTGATGTGAACTATGCAACTTCCTCAAATAAGGCCATCATCAGGCCTCCAGCCAGGGGGATTGCATACAGAATTCTTCCAAATGGAGGAAGGTGTTGAGAACCTTTGGATCCAGTGTAGGGCGTATGCCCCCTTCGGCTTTGAGGCAGTGAAATGTATGGAATAAAAACATTCCTTTTCCAAGACAATGCCTATGACCAAGAGATGCATCAAAGCATCATGAGGGTTCGCCAATCTTTACAGGGAAATTTACAAGTTTGAGATCATGAAGGCAGAGATCGAAAGCTACAACCTGTAATTTCTGATACCACATTCTGGACCCAAATGTCTTAACCATTTCAAGAACAGATGGCTGCAAAGCAGTCATGAGTGCACCCCCTGACTGAGAGGAGAACTTGTCCATAGAGCTTGAAGACTTGGGGTATAGGACTTACAGCAGAGCTGGGTACCAGGCTTCACTTGGAGTCCTGGGAGAAACTAGGCTCTGAAGAAGCAATTTTTGCTTACTTTTACTGGGGCAAAATGGTACTTTGTTCCCTAGTGACCCTCTTGATAAAATGTCCCGGAAATTTGCCAAAAAGCCATTCCCTATCAATGGGCATATGCCAAAGACATTTCCTGCACTGAAGCTCAGCAGATCATTTGAGCCAAAGGGTCCTCCACTTATGCACCAAAAGGAGGTCCAATTAACTGACATAATCAGCATGGCTGAAATGTTCCCCAGTAGCAGAAAACTTTTTTCTCCGATAAAGGGGAAAAGGTTAAGAGAGGCCACTAAACAAAGTAGCAACTTTTGCAGTGAGGAGTATTTCGGGGCTTTTCGATGTCAGGACCCCTAGGGGATGCTCTGCAAACCCCACAGAGCTATTAGATAATTGTAAGCTAGGAAGATGCACAGGGCCATCCCCCCCCCCCCGTGTATATGATCTGCCATAGTAAGCTTGCAAGTGAGGGATTCCCACTGGTGGAGCCAGTCCATGTGCACAGTCCAAAATAGTGCATGCACACGGAGTACAAACAACCAAAAGAAGGCTGTGCAGACTTAGTAGAGGCACAAGAACAGTGAGCCTGCCCCATGGTGCAAGATAAAAATAAAATAAAAAACGTTGCAGCACCCTCTCCCGCTGCCAGACTGTGTCACAACCAGGCTAACATAAGGGCTTAAGTCCCAACTTAATGCAGTGGCGGCCCTACGACTTCCTGTGGTTTACACGGATCCAGGGAACATGCCCCATCCAGCAGTCTTTGCCCTCCAAGTTGGCATACTCCTCAAGTTGTCTTCAGGAACATGACTGCCTCAGATGGGTGGACTGTGGCCTTGACCTGTAAAGCACCATGCAGCTAGCTTAGCATGTTACACCAAGGGTGCCTAAGTCAACGCCTAAGGCACATTACAGGCAGAAGAATCTGGGTACAGCCTCCAGGGCTAAGCCGAGGATTAGGCAGGCCCAAAGGTTTTATTCTCTCAGACATCCATTATTTTGTATTTTTTGTCCATTCAGCTCTCAGTGTTCAATCTTACAAAGACAGCTAGCTATATACGATCATATACACACACACACACACACACACACACGATGCATACTTAATACTGTACACGATTAAGTAAAAATCCATAATTACTGCATCCTAATATGTAGTATTACCAAAAGTGTTCCAATTTCCTATTACTATTCTGCCAAGTCCCCTGCCTCAAAACAGCTAAAAGATGCCCTGAAATATTTATCTTAGGGCTCATTTACACTTGCTTTGGCTTTAACACACATTAACCACTTGCTTACTGGGCACTTAAACCCCCCTCCTGCCTAGACCAATTTTCAGCTTTCAGCGCTGATGCACTTTGAATGACAATTGCGCAGGCACACAACACTGTACCCAAATGAAATTTTTATAATTTTTTCCCCACAAATAGAGCTTTCTTTTGGTGGTATTTAATTACAGCTGGGAGTTTTATTTTTTGCCAAACAAAAAAAGATGCAAAATAAAAATAATAAAAAATCATGTTTAATAGTGTGTTATAAAATTTTGCAAACAGGTAATTTTTCTCCTTCATTGAAGTGCGCTGATGAGGCGGCACTGATAGGCTGCACTGGTGGGCACTGATAGGCATAGTTAAGGCGGCACCGATAGGCACAGATAAGGTGGCACTGATGGGCAAAGATGGGCGCAGATAAGATGGCACGGATGGGTGGCACTAAGGGGCACTGATAGGTACCACTGATAGATGAGACTGATGGGCACTGATAGGTGGCACTGATAGGTGGCTCTGATAGGCACTGATAGATGACCCTGATGGGCACGGATATGTGGCACTGGGGTGCAGCACTGTTGTTGAGGCAGATTGTGGGCACTGATGGGTGGCACTGTGGGCACTGATGTGTGGCACTGTGGGCACTGATGTGTGGCACTGATGAGGGGCACTTATTTATTCCTGAGGTGGCACTGGCAGAGGGGAAGGTGGGCACTGGTAAGCTGGCCGTGATCGGGACTGATGTCCCGATCACGGCCACCGGTGATCGGCTCTTTTCCGATTACCGGCTCCATTGTATCACATGATCAGCTGTCATTGGCTGACAGCTGATCACGTGGTAAGGGGTCGGGATCGACCCCTTGCTCGGATTCGTGATCAGGCGAGTCTCATAGACTCGCCGTTCACAGGGCGCGCAGGCCGCTCGTGCACGGGACGACGTCAATGGGCGTCGCCCCGGCAAAGGAGGTCCGCGCCGTAGCCGTCATTTGGCTATAGCACGGATCTCTAGTGGTTAAAGCGCCTACCGCTTCAACATGCGTTTATGTGTTTTTGATGCTTCGGTGGTGCTTCGAGGAAGCTTTGGTGATGCTCCTTTGAAGCTTTGTTGAAGCTTGACAGATGCCCAGTGTGTGTGTGTGGATATCTCATACCTTGCAATTTCTCCAAAACAAAGCTAAAGCTCAATTAAAGCCTCTCAAAAGCCGCAGGTGCTTCAAGCAAGCTTTGTCATAGAGTTCTATGGAGGCTTTGAGGACGCTTTGAAGAACCACTAAAGCGACATGGGGTATAATTTTTGTAGCGAAGCCGAAGCAAAGAAAAGCAAAAAGCAAACGCAAGGTGTAAGCAGGACTGTAAGCTAACCATTTTATTTAGTGACAGGTGCTTTCACTGGCGTTCAGAGCTTTAACAAAGCCTGTCCAAAGCCTTGTTTTGAAGCAAGTGTAAACCAGCCCTTAGGGCAGTGATGGCGAACCTTGGCACCCCAGATGTTCTGGAACTACATTTCCTATGATGCTCTTGCACTCTGCAGTGTAGTTGAGCATCATGGGAAATGTAGTTCCAAAGCATCTGGGGTGCCAAGGTTCGCCATCACTGCCTTAGGGAAACCACGGTCTGTAATCTTATATCAGCTGGTCACATGACCAAATCATGAGACTTGGGTTTTTAGGCATGTCCAGAATTAAAAATTAAAGCAGTATTACCCAAAACAAAATATAATATTATTGAAGCTTAGCAATTCTTAGATGTAGTGGCTGCATTTGTTTTCTTCACATTAGCTTCTTTAGTTTTAACATTATTTTCACCTGTTGGTCTAGACAGTAAGGGCCGGTTCACACAGCGAGGTGCGGCGAGGCGTCTCCGACTTGCCTCGCCGCGACCTGCGGGGACCTCAGCGGCGACTTGCAGAGGACTTCTGT
Source organism: Lithobates pipiens (assembly GCF_037356315.1). Lineage (NCBI taxonomy): Eukaryota > Metazoa > Chordata > Amphibia > Anura > Ranidae > Lithobates > Lithobates pipiens. The sequence continues at coordinate 354,900,311 of NW_027507764.1, read as the reverse complement.
ATAGTCTATATGTCAATGCAAGTCGCCCCCGAAGTCGCCCAGAAGTAGTACAGGAACTTTTTCTGAGTCGGAGCGACTCGAGTCGCTCCTCTCAGAACGGTTCCATTGTACAGAACGGGGGCGACTTGCGGGAGCGAGGCGAGGCGAGCCGTGTCGCCTCGCATCGCCTCGCTGTGTGAACCGGCCCTAAGGCTGGCCATACATTATACAATTTTCTTGTACAACTTTCCTTTAGATTTACCAAAAAAATATAATATAAGGTCAAACCTACACACTTTAAATTTATATGCAATCAGGCAGACCCTTGCACCACAGAGTTGAAGGTAAATCTAAGTGAACACCGAATAAGAAAATTTGAATTATTAATTCATTATTGTTAATTGAACAATAGAATGTATGGCCAGTCTTAGAGCCGGTTCACCCCACAATTTCCAGGGCATTTTTTATGCATTCCAGCATCTCCCCTCCCCCTCTTCTTTTTGCCCCCTCTTCTTTTTCTTCATTTCAATTGAAGACGTGTGTTTTAGTGTGTTTTTCCATGTTTCATATGCCCTGTACACATGGCCGGACTTTCCGTCAGAAAATATGCGATCGGACTGTGTTGTCAGAAATTCCGACCGTGTGGGCGCTCCATCAGACTTTTTCTGTCACAATTTCCAACACACAAAGTTTGAGATCTGGATCTAAAATTTTCCGACAACAAAATTTGATCATTTAAATTCCAATCGTGTGTATACAGTTCCGACGCACAGTGCCACGCATCCTCAGAATTACGAGACTAAAGTTATTGGCTACTGGCCTCTTTATAGTCCCATCATGCGTGGTTTACGTCACCTCGTTCTGAACGATCGGATTTTCTGTCAATTTTGTGTGGCCGTGTGTATGCAAGACAAGTTTGGGCCAAAATCCGTCGGAAAATATCCAATGGATTTTTTCGTCTGAATGTCCGACCGTGTGTACAGGAAAAAAACGCAACTACAATGTTCTTCTTCTGTTGACTGCACTGGTGTGAATTAGGGTTATTGGAATCCATGTTAAACACTGTCCATGCATTTTTGATGCAGAATAAAAACACAATGGACAGCCCTCTATTTGCTATTTACCTCTTCATATAAACAGACCAAGCTATCCAGCAAAAGTGGCAGTTTTTTTGAGACAAACCATTTGAAACTGACAGGGGTGTCTACAATGGTCAGATTTTATTCATTTATGTAAAACCTTTATCCCAAAATAAAAAAAAGGAACGGTTTCTGTAACAGTGTTAGCTAGAGTTTGACTTTAATTCGATAGTCAAGTCCATCTAAATTTGGATTTATGTCCACTTTTGGATATTTCCCTTGAGCAGCTTACGCATCTGGTCAGCTGACCACCCATCATAGATAACAAAGTAGCGATCCTTCTAACACTAGGACCAGATATGTTGGCAGAAAGGTGGGAGGTTACCATTTATTAGAGTAAAAGGTGACTTGGGACAAAAAAAATGCTTCAGCATGTTATTGGTACCGGTGAATACATCATTCTGCTCTGCTTTTAACTGGTGACACTGATATACGAGTTTTGAAGAAATACCGGCAAATACACATATAGCCAGCGAGAATACTGCTGACACCATGTTACAGGAGGTACACGTAGGAGGCTAGCTGTATGACTGATGACTTTTCAAAAAGGAAAAGTATGAAACCCTGCACAACTAAATTAACCACACAGCAGAAAAACAATAACAAAGTAAGTGGACTTGTCAAGGGCAGTAGGAGGTTTCAATTTGCAGAAAACAAACTACGATAGGGTCTGACATAATTAAAAATCGCAGTGCGCCTGGTTGAGGCATTAAGATCCCTAATAAACCTTTTTGTTTGGAGTGTTTATGTCACAAATCCCTTTTAGATAAATGCTGCTTAATATAAAACACTCTATGTGCACTTATGGCCAACACCATCCACCCCACCTTAAAGTGTTACTAAACACAGGACCCTGCATTCACTAAATCTGGTCTTCCACAGTACACAGAACATGGAAATGCAATTATTTTAGTAAATATAAACTGCTAAATACCTTTTCTCATCAGCAGTTAGAGAAGTCTTGTGACTTCTATCAGTGTCTGGTTAAAGCTTGTAGGAGGAGTTTTCGTTCTGCTCTGACTGTCCTATGAGGCTGCAGGACCCCTGACCCTCTGTCTGGCCTGTGCCGATTGGCCCTATGCTGATCATATGAACTCTCCCAAGAGAAAAAAAAACATCTAGCAATACACACCAAACTGAGCTTGTCCCCTAGCTGCTGTACTATGCATGGATGATTTGGGGACTTTGGAAAAAGGGGAGGATCAAACAGCCTTTTTACCCAAATGCGGAGGATTAACCCCTTAGGTTCCACAGTTAGTATAACAAGCATGATTTATTGCTTATACAGATTGATTTTACTGTTGTGGGTTTAGTAGCACTTTAAACCCACAAATAACCCATTTTAACTATCTCAGTACCAGGCACTTTCACCCCCTTCCTACCCAGGCCAATATTCATCTTTCAACGCGCTCACATTTTTAATGAGAATTACTCAGCCTGCAACACAGTTAGTCCTCCAAAAAAAAAAAAAATAATAAAAAAAAAAAATCACAATTTATTGCAGCTCAGCTATAATTTCCTAGGTGCAAATTTCCCCCCACACATGACTTAGATAGAAATTTTCCATAATGCCGAAGTACATTTAACTCAACAATGACACTAAAGGATATCATTATTCTCCAAAAATTGTCCATATAAAGTACTGTACAAAAGTCTTAGGCAGGTGTGAAAAATTTTGTAAATGTAAGTTCACATTTACAAATTTTTTTTTATAAATGCGCATTGGTTTTGCTTGTAAAAAAAATAAAAATAAAAAAAGTGTATTTATTATTTATTGCCTGTAAAACATTGCACCCACGATCAGTAGACCGTGAAGATTGTCACTGTAGCAGTCTGCCCATACCTCCAATATGGGCAGGCAGTTACTGAATGACAGGAAGCTCAATGAACTATAGTACCTAGAGCGCTCAGTAGCACCCTGGTAGTTCACTGAGAACTACAAGCCATCAGCCGCAAAGGCTGACTGTAGTTGTATTTCACAAGGATCTGTGAATGAATGTCGCGACCGTGTGGGCAGGGCTCCGCAAGGCCATGCTCTTTTTAAATTGTGACAGCAGGTGCGGGGAGAAGATCCCTGGCCCACTGTCACAAGGAGGGGGGATCGGAGTGGGGGAGCAGGCAGATGCTGAACATGTCACACACTAAATATGGGTGTAACATGTTCAGAAAGGTGAACTTATCCTCTAGGAATGCTTTCAGCAATAGAAATGTTAATATCTTATTTTTATCAATTAACAAATGGAGAGTAAATGAACAGAAGAGAAATCCAATTCAAATCAATAGTTGGTGTGACAATTAGAGGTGCCCCGAATGAAAATTTTGTTTTGACAGTTAAAAAAAAAATATATATATATATATATATATATATATATATATATATATATATATATATATATATATATATATATATATATATATATATATATATATATATATATATATATATATATATTATATATATAAATTGTATTATATCATGATTTTAAATGAATACAAATATTATTGTTGGCCCTTAGGGGCACCTTTAGCACAAAAAAAGCTCAAGATCCTTTTAAATTCTATGTATGGCTTCACACTGTTCCCCTGCGCTTCCGCATTTTTGGTCAGAAAAAAAAAATATATAAATATAAATATATATAAATAAACACACCAAAAATGCACCTCCCCGTTGAAATGCATTCAAAATGCAGCAAGAATGCACCCATGTTCAATTTTTTCGATGCAGTTTTTCAGTCACATGACCTCTGAAAAACACACCACACCAAGCACTGTAAAATTGTGGTAAAATCACGGCAAAATTGCGATCAAATTATGGCAAGATCGTGTGCATTTTCTACGTCATTATCTGCACCTTTTTCTCTATCGGCAAGATGCCGTAAACACAATTTTCAGCAGAAATTTAGGTGCATCTCTAGTGACATCCCTTAGTCTTCAAAACAGCATCACTTCTTCTAGGAACACTTGCACACAGTTTTGAAGGAACTCGACAGGTAGGCTGTTCCAAACATGTTGGAGAACTAACCACAGATCTTCTGTGGATGTAGACTTCCTCAAATCCTTCTGTCTATTCATGTAATCCCAAACAGGTTTGATGATGTTGAGATCAGGGCTCTGTGCAGACATAACCATCACTTCCAGGACTCTTTGTTCTTCTTTACACTAAAAATAGTTCTTAATGACGTTGGCTGTATGTTTGTGGTCATTGACCGATTGTAGAATAAATTTGGGACCAATCACACTCCCTGATGGTATGGCATGACGGATAAGTATCTGCCTGTATTTCTCAGCATTGAAGACAGCATTGATCCTGACAAAATCTCCAACTCCATTTGCAGAAATATAGCCTACCTGACAACTTTTTTTTAAACTGTGTGCAAGTGCTCCTAGAACGATTGAAGAATTGATGCCGTTTTGAAATCAAAGGGTGATCACACCAAATATTGATTTCTCTTCAGTTCCTTTATTTTCCATTTTGTTATTAACAAAATAAACGATGAACACTTCTATTTCTGAAATAATTCTTAATTTACAGCATGTTTTCACACCATCCTAAAACTTTTTAACAGTACTGTACATCTACCAATTAATGGCCCTGTAATCGATTTTTAATTAAATAATTTCTTACTGTGTTTGTCTGTCTCCATGTAATCTCCTCCATGAGCTTCCAGGCCTCTCCTTTGCACTCCCATTTTTTTGTTTGGAATGACACTTATTGTCACCTGGTAAAACGTGACCAGTCTTAGGGTAGCTCCACTCTATAGAGGCGCAATGGAGCCACCCTTGGACAGCAGCATTGTTAGTCTGGAGAGAGGTTGTGTTAGATGCACTAGCAGATTTAGATCTTAAAGTGGTTGTAAAGGCACAAGGTTTTTTACCGTCATGCATTCTATGTGCAGCCCCTCCTAATACAAACCAGCGATGTCCATGAGAACTTTGTCTCTCCAGGGACTCACACTCCAGATTGGCTTTTGGCTCCCACTTCTGTCATTTAGAGTCAGTGAGCCAATCGGGTCCAAGCTGTGGCTCAGTGTGTGAATGGGCACGTAGAACCACAGCTTGGTAGTCTACCTCTTTGGAGGCCCCCACAGCAAGCTGCTTGCTGTGGGGGCACCCAGCAGGGAGGGAGGTGCCAGGAGCACCAACGTGGGATCCAGGCTGCTCTGTGCAAAACTATTGAGCATGACATTCTCTTTTTTTTTTTTTAATAACAAAGAAACAACAAGGCTTTAATGTCACTTTAACTACCACATTAAAACCAAGATCCTAAGTATGCATCAGTGGAGGAGGAGAGTGGAACAGGCTAGCTTAAGTCAGGGAAGGGTGGGGCGGCTACGTGCACTTAACCTTTAAAGCAAACTTGTGCTTTTCCCATTCAGGGCAAAAGAACACATTTTGTTCAATTCCCTCTTTTCAGCAACATATACTTAAATGTTCTTCACTCCCCTGCCTCTTTCAACACAGAGCTGAAGGAAGAGCATATTGGGAATGAAGGAGAATGCAACCCAGGCAATATAACATTGCTGGGTCAACCAGAAAGTGATGTGAAATTTAAAGAAGAACTCCTGGATGGGGTTCAAATCTGTACAATAGTCATGCTTGCATAGAGAAACAAAAACAATGCCATTTTCAAAATAAATGGAAACTTTGTGCAAAACGCATTGTTTAAAAAAGCAGTGATGTCATTTTTTGCCCAGCTTCTTCTCAAATCCCCAGGCTCTGGGAGGAGGATCTCAGAAGCGGCAACATCATTTCCGGTTAGTGTTCATCATCGCTCACTGAGACTACAGATCCCATCATACCCTGGGACTTAGAGTCTTCAGTGGGTGGGACTATTGGTGTATGTGAAGAGGATCAGTAGTGTTCTACAAATAGGACACGGATACTGCCCATTTCCTGTCATGGGAGGCGAGACAGACCGGGAGTCTCAAGGCCCAACAATGTAACTAAGAAGCACAGTGGGCAGTTCAGACCAGGCAATCAGACTCCCAGGTCTGCCCACTGAAGCGAGCAGCAACGTAGTTACATGGTGCTTGTTTTCAAAGGACTACAAGGGAGAGTGTACAAGAACGGTGGCTGGGGGTAAAAAGGACACATCGTCCACCAGCCTTGTAAACAGGATATGTGAGGGATTCTTACTCCAATTGCTTCAAGGGGGGGCCCTAGTTGGCCCTCAACTCACAGAAGTCCCTGCCAGCAGTCACTTTTAGACAACTCTATTCACAGGCCAAAAGCTGATTTCCAGAGCAGATTAATATTTGATCCACTAATGGATTTTCATTAGTACATATCGTGGAGCAGCTGAATAACTTAGGAGTAGATGATCTCTTTGTAAGTATTGATCTGATCCTTCAAGTGTTTTAAACTTGTCTATGATTGTGGTTATTACACAAGTTATAAAAAAAAGAGGTTATTGCTATTGTAATTCCTGTAGCGTTACAGCACAGAAGAAAGTGTAAATAATTGTGGGCTCCTGTCAGCATCTTGAGAATGCCTTCATCTCAATAAAAAGGAACTGCTTTCTTCAGGAGCAAGGCAGGTGGTGATTTTGGCCATAGCACTCTATTTATAGAGCATGCAATCCATGACCAGTGCCCAGTCAGTAGGCTGTGTGAGAGGAAAGATAATAAGGGAGATGATAATAGCTGCACATAACTGGAATATTTTGTAAAAAAGGAGAAAAATAAAGAGCCTGGGGTTGCTCAAAATAAAAAGATCATTACAAAAAAGGCTAAAAAAAAAAAAAAAAAAAAAATTAGTTGAAATGTACTAAAAAAATCAAATTAAAAATGAACAAAAAGGAGGTTCTTTTTTGTTTACAATTTTGCAATGTTTTTCTATTGTATAAAACAAAAATGTGGTAGAGCTGCTAAAATCTCGAAGAAATAAACTTGTTACTAGTTTCTACATTTCTATATTGCACTGATGATTTATTACAAAGTAGATGAAATGCAGGAAATAATTTACAATTCATGTCACCTGTAAATTTCATCTTGGAGAACAGTACAGAACACAAGAATTTTAGTCATAGACCAAGGGTTATATGCCGCTAGTTTTAGGCGATTGGACAAAGCTTTGCTGGGAATGCCCCCAGAGCACCCTTATATTACTTCACACATTATGTGGGACTTCAGTTTTGTGAGCAATATAGAGAAACAGAGAACAAAGGGGAGGGACCTGTGTCCAGGCACTCCAAAGGTTTTGGAATTCACCAGTAAGTCAAATTTTCGATTATTTTAATCATACAGTACAGGACACGTGACTTGTAGTCATAGACCATCAGACATTCCTAAGCAAAAAAACAGAGGGGGTGGCAATGGTATAGAAAAAAACGATAAACATGCCCACAATAAACAAGGGTTAGCAGACCCAAAACAATCAGAGGACAACTTTAAGCACCTTGTGGCTTAAGCTCACAATAGCAGAGATATGGAGATCCACCAGGTAAAACTTTGAGAAGGCATGAAGAAAAGACCATGTGCTTTGCAATCTTGCCAAATGGATGGTTAATGCTAAAAAGGACGATACAGGAAACACAGACAGATCTGGTGGAATAAGCCTTTGTAGGGAAGTGAGGAACACTTTCCTTGAAGGAATAACTCCTAGAAATGAGCTGGCTGAGTCACCTAGCTATAGTGAAAGAGTCAACAGTATGTCCCTTATTGGAAGCTTTGGGGGGAAGATAAAATGAGGATTCATTTTTCTGAAAAAAGATGTTGCAGCTACAGTAGGTAAACTAACTGCTCTGACCACATCCAGGCAATAGAGTGAAATCTCCAGAGCTACAGAGAACAGAAGGAAAGGAGGATAATATCCTCACTGAGGGGAATATAAGACACCACCTTAGAAAGGAAATCAAATCTGGGTTTCAGGACTCTATGCAAGATAAGAAAAAGTTCTTTACACAAGGGATCACCAAATCAGAGACACACCTGACAGGTAATAGACACCATAAAGGCCACTTTACTGGTGAGATCCTCTAATTGGATATCCCAGATCTCAGAGAAGCTCAAAGTGGGGGATTAACATGAGCAACACCTTGTATAAAAAGGTCTTGACAAAAGTTTAGAGTACCAAAAGCCATACTCTGGTCCAGACCAGGATGCTAGAACTACAATATTCCCAGTGTTGAGGTGTCTGCTTTTGCACCAGCTAAAATAAACCTTCCAAATGAAATGGTAGATCTAATAAGAAGTAGATTTTCTGACTTTGACCAAGCTAGGAATGACAACATCAGAAAATACTCCTATGCTTTGGGAACTGGGTTTCAGCAGCCATATCGTCAAAATGAGCCACTGAGGAACAGAGTGGAAACAACTGGAAACAACAGATTGGACCCAGAGGCCCAGGACAATTCCGATGCGGACTGGTGTGAATACCAACAAGCATACTCCCACTCCAGAGAGTGAGGGTACCCCTTCATTGTGAAGAGGGTTTCTGGGTAGGTCTGAAGTGTTTTGGGGCCCAAAACTTAGAACAGGATGCGTGGGAGAAGTGAAAGAACCCCTTTAGTTGAGAAGAGGTAATAGCCATAGTAGTAGGCTTAAGTGTTTTTTTTTTTTTGTAGTACTTTCCCCCAATGACTTCCTTAATTTATCAAGGGATTTAGCAAACAGTCATTTACCATCGAAAGCCATGCTTAAAAGATATTTTTTTACAAGGAAGTTCAGCAGACCAAGCTTTTAGTCACATCATTCTGCGCATGTGCACAGAGAGTAGGGATACCTGGAGACCTGGTAAAGAAAATTCTCCAAGATATCAACACAAAATAGCAGCGCCAAACATATGAGCTGCAGAACAGGATCCTCACACAAAATTGTGTTCTCTATTCATTTGCTCGGTCCAGTTACCAACAGTGTGACAAATGGGCATCGTCGCAATGGCCGGATATAAGGCAGTACAAGCGAGAGCAAAGGATGCCTTCAATAAGCGTCTATTGACAGAATCCCCAAAAGGAGGAAACATCCTCAAACAATAACAGTAAGATGCATATTGAGAACAGAAATTGGAAGATCCACTACTAGGGCTGACCATTTTTTCATAAATTCCTTCGCCATAGGCTATAGCTCAGCAAAGAGCAGCAATGAATAACTTGTCGGGAAGTGATGGTGCTTTTTGACAAAGGTTATTACGCAATGCATCAAAAGTGTTGTTCAAAAGGAGCTGACTGACGTCTGGGTCCGTTTCTCTGGAGAAGCAGGTAGCAAGAGGCAGACGTGGTTCTTGAGTTCTCAGTGGAAATAGCAGATGGAAGTATGTCAGCCAGAAGGCGTTTGCCTTCCCACATCACTACTCAAGTGGGAAAAACCAAATCCAAAAAGATACACATCACCTACAGCCAACATAGGGTAATTTACAGAAGGGGATAATGCCCTCCGTGTAAAAACAGGACTTTTTCACAATAATGGGAAACCCTGTTTTACCTTATTCATGCTTATTGGTGGCTTATGCATTTGTGGTGGGAAAATTACCCATTTACATTAGTGATAAGAGGAAAGAATGTCCTGTTACATTGGTGGTCAATAGAAAGTATACTGGTCAATGATAATTACTACACTATTAATAAGCATCTATTTCTGATTAAGTCGCGCCCCCTGACGCAACACATCATTGTGGCTCCACGCCTTAATTGGCAACATCATGCACGGTCAGATTAGTTCAGTCAAAGATGTTTGCATTAGTGGTATTCTCACTGAAGCCTGCTTTTTTGCTACTGTTTGCGAGTATGTTTATTAAGCATTTTTGTTCCTTTTTTTAATAAATCTAAGTAGAGCACATTTAGATCAAGTCTGTTTTCTCTCTTTGTCTGCACTTGAGGAAAATTTATTTTTTACTTCCTTGGCATCAGCAGAGGTAGTTTGAGGTGGATTTAGATCAGCCAGGGGATATTGTTATATATTTTGAGCATGTGCGACCTCCTATATTCTAGAAGTCCCAACCTTTGGTGAGCATATATATTGCACACAGCGGTTGATTTACTAAACTGGATGGAGAGTGCAAAATCTGGTGCAGCTGTGCATGGCAGCCAATCAGCTTCTAACTTCAGCTTGTTCAATTAAGCTTTGACAAAAAACAAAAAACTGGAAGCAGAATTGTACCAGATTTTGCACTCTTCAGTTTTAGTAAATCAACCTAAGTGTGGATGGAGTTCTATTTAGTATCAGATTTGGAGCACAGAAGATCGAGCAAGGACTGTGATTCATATGGCATGTTATTTTAGAAGGTTGTGTATGGCCAATAATGCACATTTGGATTAATTCCTTGTATGGACACTTTTGGAATGTTAACAGAATCCGATTTTGATCATTTATTGTGTCATATTAATTTTGTGTGTCTTGTGTGGCTTTATTAGTGCACAGTATTCATTTTGTAAGATTTTTGTTATATTGCTTTATTATTTTTCTCGCCACTGTAGAGGAGCTCTGTTTTGTTTTCAATGATAAATCGCTAGCCCCAAGTCTTCAGCTCTGTGGAGAGACACTGGTGCCAGAACCTAAACAAGCACTGCCACACAGAAGATAAATCCATTACTGAACCCCAAGAAACCTTTGGAGGAACCCTGGTTGAGGCTGCTCTATGTAGTGTCATAGAGGTCACCTTCAACACAGGTCCCATTTTCGTAGATTTGTGATTACAAATACCACCCGCTGCTGAAATTGTTTATTGCAACAAAACCAATGTAAAGATAATAGGATGAACCCCGCAGCCTGACAAGTTAATGTTCATGCTTTTTACGTAAGTATATAGAAGCCTTCTGTGTTCCTAGAATGATGGTCACTATCAAATAAAGAATATTTCTAAGGGTGATGGAATTGCTGTAAGAAACCAGCTCCAAGTCAGAAAAGACTTTTGTCACGTTATACTGGAAGTACTTTTAAAGAAGATGTGTTTACAAGATATTCCTATATCATAATCAGCATCAATCACCCTACTTTGGAAGTAAAAATGTTGTGGTGTGGGGAAATAGTCAGACCCTGCCCATGCCACATTGTTGGTTTCAGAATAGCATAAAGAATGCCAAACTGAAAAGACTATCAAGACTTTTTGGTCTGCTGGTTATACAGTGTGAGATATTAGCAATCTCCCTCTTTGATAGCATGAGCTGTGCACTTATCTCTGTGTGCCTGAGGTCTGACATAAAACCTGGAAGTAAGCTCCCACTAGAAAGACCAATTATAATCTAATTTGTCATCTCTACATTACAATTTATACAAGGAGTAAGGTCCAAATATGGCCCAGACAATGACGTCAACACATCTGGCATGTTATATTAACCACTTGCTTACTGGGCACTTAAACACCCTTCCTGCCCAGACCAATTTTCAGCTTTCGGTGCTCTCACACTTTGAATGACAATTACTCAGTCATGCAACACTGTACCCAAATGAATTTTGTGTCCTTTTTTTCCCACAAATAGAGCTTTCTTTTGGTGGTATTTGATCACCTCTGGGGTTTTTATTTTTTGCGCTATAAATGAAAAAAGACCGAAAATTTTGAAAAAAAACGCATATTTCTTTGTTTCTGTGACAGAATTATGCAAATTATTAATTTTTCTTCATAAATTTTGGCCACAATTTATACTGCTACATATCTTTGGTAAAAATAACCCAAATTAGTGGATATTATTTGGTCTTTGTGAAAGTTAGAGAGTCTACAAGCTGTGGTGCGAATCGCACAAAATTGATCACATCTGATGTACTGGTGGCCTATCTCGCTTCTTGTGACCCAAACAAGTCAGGAAAGTACAAATACCCCCCAAATGACCCCTTTTTGGAAAGTAGACATTCCAAGGTATTTAGTAAGAGGCATGGTGAGCTTTTTGATGTTGTCATTTTTTTCCCACAATTCTTTGCAAAATGAAGATTTTTCATTTTCTTTATTTTTCTCCACAAAATTGTCATTGTAATAGGTTATTTCTCTCACGTGGCATGTGTATACCACAAATGACACCCCCCAAAAAATTCTGCTACTCCTCCTGAGTATTACAATACCACATGTGTGGGACTTTTTCGCAGCCTGGCCACATAGAGAGGCCCAACATGCAGGGAGCGCCATCATGTGTTCTAGGAACATAAATTACACATCTAACTTGTTGACTACTTATTACACTTTTGAAATACCAGGACAATGACACGTGACACTGATGACAGATGGCACTGATACGTGGCAATGATGACACTTATACGTGGCACTGATGACACGTGGCACTGATGACAGATGACACTAATATGTGGCACTGATGACACGTGGCACTAATACGTGGCACTGATGACACGTGGCACTAATATGTGGCACTGATGACACGTGGCACTAATACGTGGCACTGATGACATGTGGCACTAATACGTGGCACTAATACGTGCCACCGGTGACAGATGGCACTAATACGTGGCACCAATGACACGTGACACTGATGACAGATGGCACTGATAAGTGGCATTGATGACACGTGACACTGACAACAGATGGCACGTGACACTGACAGGTGGCACTGATGACAAATGGCACTGATACGTGGCACTGATGACAGATGGCACTAATACGTGGCACTGATGACAGATGGCACTATGTGGCACTAATAACACGTGGCACTGATGACAGATGCCACTTATACGTGGCACTGATGACAGATGGCACTGGGGACAAATGGCACTGACAACAGGTGGCACTGGGGACAGATAGCACTGCGGGCAGGTGGCACTGGGGTGGGGTGGATGGCACTGGGGCGGATGGCACTGGGGCGGATGGCACTGGGGCGGATGGCACTGGGGCGGATGGCACTGGGGCAGGATGGCACTGGGGCAGGATGGCACTGGGGCAGGATGGCACTGGGGGGGGGGCATGGCACTGGGGGGGGGGGTGGCACTTTTTATTAAACTTTTTTATTACTTTTTTTTTTTTTTTTTTTCTTTTTTACACTGACGGCTGCTGCAGCCGTTCTTCTCTCCCCTCTCACACGCTGTCTGTGTGAGGAGGGAGAGCGGCGCTGAGAGATGATCTCATATGTTTACATATGAGATCATCTCCCATTGGACACGCCGATCACGCTGTAAACGGCCGCTGTGATTGGCCGTTTACAGCGATCTGTGTTTGCCTGTCCCCGGGGGACACGGCAAACACAGAACTTCCGCGATGCGCGCCCGCGGCGGCGCGCATTGCGGAAGTAAACACCAGGCCGTCCAGGGACGGCCAGGCACGGGAAGCCGCCCGCCCTAAGGCCGGCATTCGGCTATAGGGCGGGCAGGAAGCGGTTAAAGTGGCTCTAAACTGCAAAGTTATGTCTGTCCCAAGAGATAACACAGACCGCCTGAGGGTGGTATCATTAGGAAAATTTGCGTCAGGGCTGTATAAATCAGGTCCCAAGGCACTCCTGTTCTGCTTGTGAAGCTGCAGCAGCCTGTGCAAGATTGCTGATGTCAGTAGAGTCTTATGCCGCGTACACGCGGTCGGAGAATCCGTCGGAATGCATCTTATCGGACCGTGTCGTCGGATAATCCGACTGTGTGTGGTATGCATCGGACTGATTCCGTCCGAATCTCCGTCGGACCCAATTTTCCAACATGATGGAAATATTTCCCGACCAACTGGGCCGGTCGGACCCAATCCGATCATGTGTAGCGAATTTTGATCGGACCAAGTGCCACGCATGCTCAGATCAAATTCCTACATCAAAGCTATTGGCTACTAGCCTGAATGTAGTCCCATCGTAAGGAAATTATGTCACCGCATTCTTGGCAACCGCTAAATCAGACAACTTGGCCCGACCGTGTGTATGCAACAGTTTCGGACACAATCCGTCGGACTAAATCCGACAGACAAAATCCAGGATTTGGTTGGCAAAATCTCCGACCGTGTGTACGTGGGCTTATAGTGAATAAACTCTGACTTATGCCCCATACACACGATCAGAAATTCTGCCAGCAAAAGTCGGATGTGTGTATGCTCCATCAGACTTTTGCTGGCAGAATTCCAGCCAGCAAAAGAGCAGGTTCTCTATTTTTCGGTCTGAAAAAAGTTCCTATCCGAAAATGCGTTTGTCTGTATGCAATTCGGATGCGCAAAAAAATCATGCATGCCCGGAAGCATTGAACTTCATTTTCTTGGCTTGTCGTAGTGTGGTATGTCACCACGTTCTCGACAGCCGAAAGTTCCGAGAACTTTTGTGTGACTGGGTGTATACAAGCCAAGCTTGGGCGGAATTCCGTCGGGAAACCCATCCAAGATTTTTCTGACTGAATTTCTGATCGTGTGTATGGGGCAATAAAGTGTAATTAAAAAGTGTAGTTCCACTTTTGCAGTCAAATTTAAGAAACCCCTATATATTATATATATTTTATTTTTTCCCATGTGTACAACATATATAAAAAAAATGAAATTGTATTTCTTACCTTTCTAGATGTTTCCTTGGAGCGGGTTTGTGCATTTATAGGGAACTTCTTTTGTTTAGAATAGCTTATAAAAGTGCACTTAGGGGACACACTAAGGGACAGTTTTTTTTAAGCACATTAAAGTAGAACTAAAAGTAAAACTTTTTCTTTCATTTTGGATTGAGTAAGGAAAGATTATAACCTCGGTCAGCTTCTTTTTTTTTTTTTTTTTTTACTATCTGTTTCCCATTGGGGGAGTTTAACTTTACTTCCTATACCATAGACAAAACAGGAACTGAGCGGAAAACCTACCAAAGTAAAGGGAAACCCAGGTTGTCACCAGAACTAGTGTCCCCATTGGAAGATTTCCTCTTTAACACTATCCCGGGGACAACCCAAAATTTGATAATTTGTTTTACTTTTTATGTTAACAGTAAACAGGTCAAATCCTTTAACATACAATGTGCTACCCATGCCTTCCTCTTTAATTGTTCCTACAGGTAAGTCTATAGTAAGGCTTACCTGTAGGTACTGTAAATATCTCCTAAACTTGCACCGTTCAGGAGATATTTACTATATACGCTGCCGTCATCATCATCAGCTCATGCGCACTGAAGCAACGGCCCACTAATGCCGTTTCCTCATGACCTGTGCCGTGACCCGCACGCATGCGCGGCTCCAGCCAATCACAGCACGCCAACCCCAAAGTAACTCTGGGAAAGATGGCGCCTGTGGGAGCGGAGTGCGGGTGGCCCTGCAGGGCATCGTTGTAAGGTAAGTATTTCATTATGAGCTAGTATGCAATGTATACTAGCTCATTATGCCTTTGTCTTGCAGATTGGTTGTTTTGGAGGAATTTTTTTCAGGGGGTTTACAACCTCTTTTGCACAGCGTGCACATCTAGTTTACAACTGATAATGGAATCTGCTTGTATAGTACAGACAGGGTTAATGATGTTGAATAATATTCCCCGGTCCCCTCAACATTACACAGAAGGGGAAAGCTAGGTAGAATTGTTAAGTAAAAAAAGGTAAGCAGCACTTTTTTTAATCATTTGGGGCAATTTTTGAAATATTTCAAAATCTGCATTTTATACAGTATCTCACAAAAATTTGTACAACCCTCACATATTTGTAAATATTTTATTACATCTCTTCATGTGACAACACTGAAGAAATTACACTACAATGTAAAGTAGTGAGTGTACAGTTTGTATAATGCCACGTACACACGGTCAGAATTCCAGCCAGAAAAAGACCGATGAGAGCTTTTCAGCGGAAAATGCGACCGTGTGTATGCTCCATCGGAATTTAGCTGTCTGAATTTCCCCCAGCCAAAAATTGATAGCATGTTCTCAATTTTTCAGACGAAAAAACTTTCTATCGGTAATTCCAATCGTGTGTATGCAATTCCGACACTCCCAAAAAATCACGCATGCTCAGATTCAATGAGACAGAAGCTATTGGCCTTCCTTTTTCTAGTTCTGTCGTACGTCACCGCGTTCTAAACTATCGGAATTTGGTGTGACTGTGTGTAGGCAAGACAGCTTGAGCGGAATTCCGTCGGGAAAACCATCAGAGCTTTTTCCGACGAGAATTCCGATCGTGTGTACGCGGCACAACAGTTTAAATTTGCTGTCCCCTCAAAATAACACACAACCATTAATGTCTAAACTGCTGGCAACAAAAGTAAGTACACCCCTAAGTGGAAATGCCCAGAGTGTCAATATTGTGTTTGACCATCATTATTTTCCAGCACTGCCTTGATCCTCTTGGGCATGGAGTTCACCAGAGCTTCACAGGTAGCCGCTGGAGTCCTCTTCCACCCCTCCATGACATCACAGAGCTGGTGGATGCTAGAGATGTTGTGCTCCTCCGCCTTCTGTTTGAGGATGCCCCACAGATGCTCAATAGGGTTTAGGCCTGGAGACATGCTTGGCTAGTCCATCACCTTTGCCCGCAGCTTCTTTAGCATGGTCGTCTTGGAGGTGTGTTTGGTATCGTTATGTTGGAATACTGCTCTGTGGCCCAGTCTCTGAAGGTAGGGGATCATGCTCTGCTTCAGTATGTCACAGTACATGTTGGCTTTCATGGTTCCCTCAATGAACTGAGGCAGTGCCAGCAGAACTCATGCAGCCCCAGACCATGACACTCCCACCACCATGCTTGACTGTAGGCAAGGCACACTTGTCTTTCTACTTCTCACCTGGTTGCCACCACACATGCTTGACACCATCGGAACCAAATAAGTTTATCATGGTCTCATCAGACCACAGGACATGGTTCCAGTAATCCATGTCCTTAGTCTGCTTGTCTTCAGAAAACGGTTTGCAGGCTCTCTTGTACATCATCTTTAGAAGAGGCTTCCTTCCGGGATGACGGTCAAGCAGATCAATTTGATGCAGTGTGCAGTGTATGGTCTGAGCACTGACAGACTGACCCTCCCCCCACCCCTTCAACCTCTACAGCAATGCTGGCAGCCCTCATATGTTTATTTCCCAAAGATAACCTCTGAATATGACGCTGAGCACGTGCACTCAACTTCTTTGGTCGACCATGGTGAGGCCTGTTCTGAGTGGAACCTGTCCCCTTAAACTGCTGTATGGTCTTGGCCACCATTCTGCAGCTCAGGTTCAGGGTGTTGGCAATGTTCTTATAGCATAGGACATATTTATGTAGAGCAACAAATCTTTTTTTTTTTTTTTCCGATCCTCAGAGAGTTCTTTGCCATGACCAATGGTCACTCTTCCAGTGACCATTATGCGAGTGAGAGCGATAACACCAAATTTAACAGACCTGCTCCCCATTTACACCTGAGGCCTTGTAACACTAACGAGTCACATGACACTGGGGAGGGAAAATGGCTAATTGGGCCCGATTTGGACATTTTCACTTAGGGGTGTACTCACTTTTGTTGCCAGCGGTTTACACATTAATGGCTGTGTGTTGAGTTATTTTCAGGGGACAGCAAATTTACACTGTTATACAAGCTGTACACTCATTACTTTACATTGTAGCAAAGTGTCATTTCTTCTGTGTTGTCACATGAAAAGATATAATAAAATATTTAAAAAGTTATGAGGGGTGTACTCAATTTTGTGAGATAATGTAGCTAGAAAATTACATAGAACCTGCAAACATTATATATTTTTGGAAAGCGAAGGCCACAGAGAAAAAAAAAAAAAAAAAAACCTTGGTTCATTGTTGTATCTCTTTATGTTGCAGGATATTTGGGCATCCAAGTGGTTGTAGTTCTAAAGGCAGGTTTTTATCTTGGAGGTATGATTATTTCAGATTTTAGGTGCTGAAAGCGGTACAATTATTTTGCATGGAAATTTGGCGTTTTGTATTGTAGGCCTGCAATTCTTAGAAATAATTCACTTAAATCCGTCTAATAGACATCCTGGATATTATAACATTTGAAATATGAAATCATAAATTATAATAATTATATATATATATATTTATATTAAAATAAATAACTATAAATAATTCTGACAATAATAAAAATTATTCAATAATGTAATCAAATCAAAAACACTGAAATGTGCTGAGTTGCAGAATTGTCGCTGTCATTACTTTTAGTGTTTGATGATGGCTCTCCCCACAAATCACTATCGCTCAATTCTGCGAGTGATTCTAATTTATTATCGCTGTTTTCTAGCTGGTCTATAACCACTTTTGATGTAAAACGGACATTTTTTGGTTGCTATGGACAATCTCCAGTTTCCTGGCATAAAGAACAGTATTTATAATATAAAACTGCATGCAGGACACTGGACAAACCACTAGGGACAATGGGGATGTGCAATTATTTGATACAGTACTGTAATCTTTAAGATTAAAGTATACTGTATCTATACCGTGTATTTAACTTTTTGAATTTGGCGCCAAACTCAGTCCCCATGCGTTGCAACGCTCGCAGGGAATGGAGTTCGGCGCTGTCACAGATCGAGCAAGTAACGGCGACTCGCTGATCACAGCGGGGAGACATCGCTGGATCCAGGGGACAAGGTAAGTAACCCTCTACATGGATCCAGCGATGTGATCCCGAGTCTGGCTCGGGAATACCGATTATGGTAATTAAATCTCACCCCGAGCCAGACTCGGGAATACCACCAGGGAGGTTAATGTATTAAGATAAAAAAACCTTCTGTGTGCAGCAGCCCCCCTCATACTTACTTGAGCCCCATCTCGATCCAGCCTTGATAGCCTCGGCATTGGCTGAGACAGCAGTGGGCGCCATTGGCTCCCACTACTGTCAAACTCAGTGAGCCAATGAGGAGAGAGGGTGTAAGGCTAAGCCATGGCTCCGTGTTTGAAATGACACACAGCAGCGGTTCGGCTTGGCTGCCCCCATAGCAAGCTACTTGCTGTGGGAGCACTCGGCAGGAGGGAGGGGCCCGGAGTGCCGGTGTGGGACCAGGGAACAGGAGGATCTGGGCTGCTCTGTGCAAAACCACTTCACAGAGCAGGTAATTATAACATGTTTGTTATTTTAAAAAAAATAAAAACAAACAAGACTTTTATATCAGTTTTAGTGCCTACAAACACATCATAATACCCAAGTGTTTTTGGTAAAAAAATAAAAATAAATTACATTGCGCCAAGTAAATAGATTCCAAGGTCATTCAGCGCCCAGGGCAAAGGTGCCAAACTGCGTCCTCCCCCTTCCCTTAGGGTTAGGGTCAGGGTGCCCCCATCCCTGCAATAAACCATTGCACCCAGGGCAGCCGTCCCTGCTGCCCACCTCTTGTCCCAGGCCCTGATCTTTACTACATAAAATAATGATTTAAAAATTAGGGAATATCCTATAAGAGTAAAGAAAGATTAAAGCACACATTTATTCTGCATTTGCATTGCAGAAGATATACATGCCATAAATAGATGCAGGGATTACGTTTGTTACAAACTGAAAAGAAAAAATGCCTTCAAGGTTGTCAAATATTAGTGACCTTATTCTTGCGCGACGCTTTGTCTGCAGCACTGCTTGTGTGCTGGGGGAGGTGGGTAAGGTCTGCATTTCTAGTCTGACACTATGAAAGCTTTTGGCAGGGTTTCAGTCATATGATTCTGTAGTGGAGGGGCTGTCAGGGTGATCTGTCTGTCCAACCCACAGTCTCTTGCTTAAGCGTTCGATGACGAACGTCATTGGGCTTCCCCCTCCCTTCTGTGCACTCCCAGCATCTCCTCCTCTAACCTGACACTTCATGCAATGAGGGGCCAGTTTAGGGGGGATTTCAAGGGTCACAAAACATGTGTTCTTTTATGTTTCATTTTTTTTTCTTTTAACGTCAGAGCGCTGGGTTCACAATGGTTCACAATGGCAGAGCGAGTTTGATCTACAATAGAGAATAGGATTTGAGGCAATGATTTGCTTTCCAGGACAAAACAGAATGCAAGTTGACAAGATGTCAGTTTAGAAGCAGGTGTACATTTTTTCATTGGCTGACACAGGCTTTTCTGAATACCTGTAACTTTTTTTAACCTTATAAATATATGCAAATTTATCAAATATTTATATCTGCTGAATATGCAGCAAGTTGTAGGGTTTAATTGCTTAAAAATGGTAGGTCAAATATAAAAAGGCATCCCAACCTCATGTGGCTCAACTGCCTGTTTTTACCACCTCCCAACCAAAAGTGTAAACAAAGCCTAATGCCGCGTACACACAATCGGAATTCTCGTCGGAAAAAGCTCTGATGGTTTTCCCGTCGGAATTCCGACGGAATTCCACTCAAACTGTCTTGCCTACACATGGTCACACCAAATTCCGACTGCCAAGAACGCGGTGACGTACAACACATACGACGGGACTAGAAAAAGGAAGTTCAATACCTAGTAGCCAATAGTTTCCATCTCGTAGTTGAATTTGAGCATGCGTGAGTTTTTGCGCGTCGGAATTGCATACACACGATCAGAACGTTTTTCCATCGGGAAAATTGAGAACATGCTATCAAATTTTTGCTTGCGGGAATTCGTCCAGCTAAATTCCGATGGAGCCTACACACGGTCGCATTTTCCGATGAAAATCTCTCACCTGTCTTTTGCTGGCCGAAATTCCGATCGTGTATACGTGGCATTAGTGTCAGCATGTATTAGCCCTTGTACACACAGTCGGACATTCCGACAACAAAATCTGTCGGATTTTGTCCGAAACTTGTGTTGCATACACACGGTCCGACAAAGTTGTCGGAAAATCCAATCGTACGCAACGTGACGACGTTATTTCGTTACGACAGGACTACGTTCCGGCTAGTAGCCAATAGCTTTGGTGTAGGAATTTGATCTGAGCATGCGTGGCACTTTGTCCGATCGGAATTCTCTACACACAATCGGACAAAGTCCTATCGGATCACGTTGTCGGAAAGTTTTTTGGCCCAGCTCTAAAACCTTGTCCGTCGGAAACAGTCCAACGGAGCCCACACACAGTCGGATTATCCGACAACACGGTCCGATCGGACATTTTCCGTCGGAATGTCCGACCGTGTGTACAAGGGCTGAGGATGTTAAAAAATGCAGCATGTACGTCATTTTTTTCATTTCTGTTTTCTTATTGCATGGATCTGATTGCAGCTCTACGATAGCCAATGTGTACATGTACATGCTACCTTCTCACATTCCAGGGTGTGCATTTTGCAGAATTTTACACGTGTACACATCTAAGCATGTGTAATTGTACATGTGTAAAATTTTATTTAGAGGCTGTAATAAAGGAGTACGGTATGTGTGTGCTTCTAAATGCTGTACGCACGTAAACATGTTATTGTCAGTGTCAGTGTGTTTAAAGCGAAGTTTCACCCAAAAGTGGAACTTCCTCTCATTTGTCTCCCACTTTCGCCCCTCCGGTGCCACATTTGACACCTTTCAGGGGGAAAGGGGGGGGGGACGCCTGTTTCCACTTCCGGGAGTCACGGCCGCGGCTATTGATGTCACTGCTCAGCTTCCTCCTCCTCCCCGTCGCCGGGCCAGTAGGAGAGAGGAGCGGATCCTCGCACATGCTCAGTAGGGTTCCCGACGTGAAGCCGAAAGGCTACACTGCCGGGTTCCCTTATCCACAATGGCAGTGGCAGCATCTGACAGCTGATGGAAACATTAGCTGCAGTGCTGACATTGCTGGACTCCAGGACAGGTAAGAATCCTATTATTAAAAGCCAGCAGCTGCAGTATGTGTAGCTGCTAGCTTTTAATTTTTGCAGCGGTGGGTGGACCTCCGCTTTAAGTAGAATAAAAATAAATGGTGCATTTTTATTGATGGGCCCTATTGCGAGTACAAACAATAAATAATGTACACATACAGTATGCGGTTTCCCCATGAATGATGTTAGGAGTAGGATGTTTTTATTTGGTTGGCGTTTTTTTGGTGATGGTAATGGCAAGAAATGTACAGCTAAACGTTCAAAAAAATTTTTTTTTTACTGTTTTGGGCCAGTTTTCTTTTGATAATTAAAAAAAAAAAAAAAAAAACCAGGAGAAAGATGTTATCATTTATTGTAAAGGCGCAAGGTTTTTTTTTTTTTTTACCTTTGTGCATGCAGCAGCAACCCCAGCCCTTTTAAAACTTACCTGTGCCCCATCCCAATCCAGCGATGTGAATGAGAGCCTCGGCTCTCCCAGGTCTCTGCCTCTTCATTGGCTGAGACAGCAGCGGTAGCCATTTGCTCCCACTACAGTCAATCACAGCCGGTGAGCTAATGAGAGAGCAGGGGCGGGGCCGAGCCACTGGCTGCATCAGCTATTGAAAGCTGGCTCATACATAATCATTTAAAATAATGAGTATTCATGACCACAAAAGTTCTAACTTCAGTTGAAATTTATGTTAGCACATGCGCATTAAAAGAAATATGATTTCCGCACGAAGGACCAAAATTAGAATTTAGACCTTTCATTTTTCTGGTTGCTATGCATGAAAAAATGATCATTGATTTGTCCCCCATTACCCATAAGGCCTCCCACATACTTAAAGGATAAGTCCACCTTTTAGAACATGTTACATGTTTCACTTATTTTTGGGGTGGAACATGTAACATATTTCCAATGCTGCAGCTGCTGTTCGGCCCCCCCTGATCTTCTGATTGCTGGTGCAATGCTTTACAGGCTCCAAAAAAAAAAAAAAAATATTCACTTTTTTTTTTTAACTGCAAAATAAATAAGGTGCATTTATTTTTTTTCTAAAAAGTGAACTTATCCTTTAAGCATACACCCGTGTGAAGAACTATTTGACACCTGGGCAGGTACATGTCCTGGAAAACACATTGGGGTTGAGTTACTAAATGCAAATCCACTTTGGGCTACAAGTGTACTTGGAAATGAAGTAGCTGTAGATCTGAGGGCAAGATCTGAAATGAGGGGAAGCTCTGCTCATTTTATCATAAAATCGTGCACAAGCAAAAATGCTGTTTTCTATTTTCCGTGCATGTCCCCCTCGGATCTACAGTGACTGCACTACAAAGTGCACTTGTAGTGCAAAGTGGATTTGCCTTTAAAAAAATAAACCCTGTTGTCTAAATTCAGTGACACAAGCCTGGACCACTGTCAAACTGGGACTAGCACCTGTGTCCATGCAGCTGCTGTGTCCCAATAGACATGAGTAGGCCTGTGAACACTTGTGCAAACCCGACCCCTTGCATGGATGTACACTTAAGTATGTCAATGTGAATGAGGCCTTAGAAAATTGAATGAACATTCTGAAATCAAACATTTTGTTAGTTCTATCAATGCTTTACCAGCTTTAGTGTGCTACCTCCTGCCTGGCTGTGTGGAAATCACAAAACTGGCTGTACAGAATGACAACTCCTTTTGTAGACAAAACAGAAAGCATATATGTATTTTAACTGTGTGTTAGCTGCATGCGTGAAGTTTTACTGTAAATTAGGTAACTAGCCTAATTAAAAAGCAGATATTTTTTTTAATGAGATGTTACTGAAACCCCTTTAAAGTAAATTACTTTAATTGTACCCAATCAACTTTTGAACCTTCTACTATTTAACATTAGTGATGGACGAACTTCCGACGGGACGTTTCGCGAACGCGAAACGCGAACGGACACAAACGTTCGCGAAAACGACCGTTCGCCGCGGGCTCCATTGACTTCAATGGGAGGCGAATTTCGCAAACCTTTAGGTCGAATTTGCGGCCACGGGGTAATTATTAGGGGGTAGCACGTAGTCCCACCACCTGGACAATAGCATAATACATGTATGAGGTGAATTTGGGATCGATAACTACAAGCATTTTTTTTTTATTTGGGAAATTGTTCTGACAATTCAGGACTATGGAGCTAATGAAGGCAATGGAGGAGAGGGAAGGTCAGGGACCAGGGTAGGCAAACAAGAGGGTGCAGGAGATACAGAGCACTGACAGCAGCACCGTAATACAGAGCACTGACATCAGCACCGTGACATACAGCGCTGACAGCAGCTCCGTGACATACAGCGCTGACAGCAGCTCCGTGA
Source organism: Lithobates pipiens (assembly GCF_037356315.1). Classification (NCBI taxonomy): domain Eukaryota; kingdom Metazoa; phylum Chordata; class Amphibia; order Anura; family Ranidae; genus Lithobates; species Lithobates pipiens. The sequence goes on along the minus strand of NW_027507764.1, from coordinate 354,876,375 downwards.
CATACAGCGCTGACAGCAGCTCCGTGACATACAGCGCTGACAGCAGCTCCGTGACATACAGCGCTGACAGCAGCTCCGTGACATACAGCGCTGACAGCAGCACCGTGACATACAGCGCTGACAGCAGCTCCGTGACATACAGCGCTGACAGCAGCTCCGTGACATACAGCGCTGACAGCAGCTCCGTGACATACAGCACTGACAGCAGCTCCGTGACATACAGCGCTGACAGCAGCTCCGTGACATACAGCGCTGACAGCAGCACCGTGACATACAGCGCTGACAGCAGCTCCGTGACATACAGCGCTGACAGCAGCTCCGTGACATACAGCGCTGACAGCAGCTCCGTGACATACAGCGCTGACAGCAGCTCCGTGACATACAGCGCTGACAGCAGCTCCGTGACATACAGCGCTGACAGCAGCACCGTGACATACAGCGCTGACAGCAGCTCCGTGACATACAGCGCTGACAGCAGCTCCGTGACATACAGCGCTGACAGCAGCTCCGTGACATACAGCACTGACAGCAGCTCCGTGACATACAGCGCTGACAGCAGCTCCGTGACATACAGCGCTGACAGCAGCACCGTGACATACAGCGCTGACAGCAGCTCCGTGACATACAGCGCTGACAGCAGCTCCGTGACATACAGCGCTGACAGCAGCTCCGTGACATACAGCGCTGACAGCAGCTCCGTGACATACAGCGCTGACAGCAGCTCCGTGACATACAGCGCTGACAGCAGCTCCGTGACATACAGCGCTGACAGCAGCTCCGTGACATACAGCGCTGACAGCAGCTCCGTGACATACAGCGCTGACAGCAGCTCCGTGACATACAGCGCTGACAGCAGCTCCGTGACATACAGCGCTGACAGCAGCTCCGTGACATACAGCGCTGACAGCAGCTCCGTGACATACAGCGCTGACAGCAGCACCGTAAGCAGCCCCAGGAGGAAGTCAGCACAGCACAGGGATGGTGTGATCCCCTCATAATAAGAACCCCCAGGAGGAAGTCAGCACAGCACAGGGATGGTGGGAGCCCCTCATAATAAGAACACCCAGGAGGAAGTCAGCACAGCACAGGGATGGTGGGAACCCCTCATAATAAGCAGCCCCAGTAGAAATATGACACCGCTCAACCTCTTCAAAGAGGAGGGTAGGGGCATATAGTACGGTGTGCTTTTTTGGGTCAGGGAAGTGAGCCAAATGAATTAAGAAGGTCTGTGTGCTTGATTCCAAAAATTGTTTATAGACATATACATGGTCTACTGATCACATGTGTTGAATTCCTCCGAGATCCATGCCTCATTCATTTTTAGAAATGTGAGGTAGTTAACACTGTGGTGAGCTAGGCGAGTACGCTTATCGGTCACAATCCCCCCTGCTGCGCTGAACGTCCTTTCGGACAGGACACTGGATGAGGGGCAAGCCAACAGTTCGATTGCAAATTGGGCAAGCTCTGGCCAGAGGTCAAGCCTGCCCACCCAGTAGTCTAGGGGTTCATCACTCCTCAGAGCGTCCACATCGGCCGTTAACCCAATGTAGTCGGACACCTGACGGTCTAGGCGTTCCCTGATGCTGGATCCGGATGACACCTGTCGATGGGTCGGCTGAAAGAATGACCTCATATCCGAAGTCACCAACACATCTTCAAACCGGCCTCTTCTTGCAGGCGCTGTTGGATTGGTACCCGCAAATCCTTCTCTGGGAGTGGGAATTGCTCCTCTGCCAGCGCACGCAAAAGCAGAATGCAGCATTTCTCGAAGCAAGGCCTGGAAGTGCTGCATTCTGACAGCCCTCTGCGACGGCGGTAACATTTCCGCCATTTTGTGTTTGTACCGGGGGTCTAAGTACGTTGCCACCCAGTACTGGTCCTTGACCCTCATGCTTTTTATACGGGGGTCCCTATTAAAACACTGGAGCATGAAGGCCCCCATTTGCACTAAAGTGGAAGCGGTGTGGTGGCCTGGCTCCTGCTCATCATCCAGGATAATGTCGTCCTCTTCATTCTCCTCTCCCCATCCTCGCACAACAGGGATCCCAGAAAGGTTTAAAGCATGCTCTTCTTGCTCCTGCTCATCCGCCCCGGCACCATCCTCCTCTGACTCCTCATCAGACTCCTGTTGTTGACTTGTCTCAGATAGAGTAGCCCCCCCTGGGAATTCATCCAGCATTGCGACTTCCTCATCTTCCCGCTCCTGCTCCTCCACAGCCTGATCAATGACACGACGCAATGCACGCTCCAGAAAGAAGGCATAAGGTACCATGTCACTGATGGCGCCATGGCTGCGACTGACCAGTTTGGTGATCTCCTCAAATGGCCGCAGAAGTCTGCATGTGTCGCGCATGAGCAGCCACTGGCGCGGTGAAAAAAAACCCAGCTCCCCAGAACCGTTTCTTTCGCAGAGTTCATACAGGTAGACGTTAACTGCACGTTTCTGCTGGAGCAGCCTATCAAGCATATAGAAGGTTGAGTTCCATCGCGTCGGGCAATCGCAAATAAGACGTCTGACCGGCAGATGGTGTCGCCGCTGAATGTCAGCAAGGCGAGCCATGGCCGTGTAAGATCTTCTGAAATGGGCCGAGATTTTCCTTGCCTGCCGCAAGATGTCCTGGACCCCAGGGTATTTGACAAGGAATCGCTGCACGACCAAGTTTAAGACGTGTGCCATGCACGGCACGTGCGTGATTTTGCCCTGTTTCAATGCGCTAAGCAGATTGGCACCGTTGTCACACACCACTTTACCAACTGTCAAATTGAGCGGTGTTAGCCACTCATCTGCCTGTGAACGCAAAGCTGAAAGGAGTGCCGGGCCAGTGTGGCTCTTTGCTTCCAGGCACAACAGACGCAGCACGGCATGGCAACGTCTCACCTGGCATGTGGAATAGGTTCTGGGGAGCTTGGGCGGTGCAGTGGAAGAGACGCTAGCAGCGGAAAAGGAGGAGGCAGCTGAGGAGGAGAGGGAGGAGGATGGAGTAGGAGGAGGAGAAGAAGAGTCAGGCCTGCATGCAATCCGTGGCGGTAAAACCAAATCTACACGGGTGCCACGGGTTACATGCTTGACGGCCGTCAGAAGGTTCACCCAGTGGGCAGTAAAACTGATATACCTTCCCTGCCCGTGTTTGCTAGACCACGTGTCTGTGGTCAGATGTATCTTGGCACCGACACTGTGTGCCAGAGATACATTCACTTGCCGCTGAACATGGCCATATAGCTCTGGGATGCCCTTCTCTGAGAAATACTTCCTTCCTGGGACCTTCCATTGTGGTGTTCCAATGGCCACAAATTTGCGAAAGGCCTCCGAGTCCACCAGTTTATATGGCAGTAGTTGGCGGGCTATGAGTTCTGACAAGCCAGCCGCCAACCGTTGGGCAAGAGGGTTATCCGGCGTCATCATTTTTTTACGCTCAAACATTAGGCCCACGGAAGCCTGCCTTTTTGCAGAAAAATGTGAGCTTGGCGTGATGGAAGGTGGAGTGGAGGACAATTGTGAGGAGAGAGGAGAAGGAGAAGTAGAAGACGAGGCTGGACGGTGAGAGCCTGCAGTGTGGCTTTGTGTGTTCCGTTGCTCCCACTGGGCTCGGTGATGGCTGCTCATGTGCCTTCTTAAGGCGGTCGTCCCTAGGTGAGTATTGGGCTTACCGCGACTAACGCGTTGACTGCAAAGATTGCAGATGGCAACGCTATTGTCAGCAGCGGACACGTTAAAAAAAGCCCACACTGCGGAGCCATGTGCCGGTGTCCTGGGAGCGCCAGATGTGACCGTACATGGTCGATGACTCGCTCCTGATACATTTGCAGTCTGCTTTGTCCCTGCTGTGCAATGTAAGTCATTGCTGCTTCTCCTCCCTATCTGCTGGTCCATATCTCCCTCTGAACTCCCCTCCTCTTCCTCTCTTGTGGGCACCCACGTGACATCACTAGACACGTCATCATCAACGTCACCTTCCCCACCGCTATAAGTAGAGTAGGCAGCAACACCGGGGACCAACCTCCTCCTTGGGCTGATCTGGGTACTGGCGTCAGACTGCTGAGTAGCGCTTGTTGCTACCTCCTCTTCCTGATCCAATACCAAGAGTGGCTGCGCATCAGAAATGTCCTCTTGATATGGATCGGAAAATAATTCCAGTGACTCAAGCGGAAGGTATGTGGTGGTGGTGGTGGTGGTCGTGTTGTTGGTGGTAGTGTCTTTGGGGGTGCACATAGCAGAGAGTGAAGAAGAGGGTGCAGATCGAGAGGATGAGGAGGGTGCAGAAGAGTAAGGCTGAGCGAGCCACTCAACCAAGTCTGGTGCATCCTTTAAAGTAATTGAACGCACCTTCTGCAACTTCCCACTTTGGCTCAAGCCTGTTGCTCCTGCCCTACCCCTACCACCCCTGCGGAAGGGCCTGCCTCTTCCTCTGCATGTCATTTTTTAAATGACCCTGTGACAAAACTCTTAGTCCCTATACCGCTGAAGGACTGCTGCAGTATAGGTGAGCGGTCAGCAGTGGTGCACGTCAACCCTATCTATTGTGGACCTATAGCGGTCCTTACAGAACAGCAGACTGTACCGCACTCAAGCCTATGTACCGTAGCACCCTATACCAAGTTACCAGTCCTTATAAGAACTTTTGTGGACCAAGCAGGTTGTGTATTAGTGTTTAGCAGACTGTACGTCAGTCCCTATACCGCTGAAGGACTGCTGCAGTATAGGGCAGCGGTCAGCAGTGGTGCACGTCAACCCTATCTATTGTGGACCGATAGCGGTCCTTACAGAACAGCAGACTGTACCGCACTCAAGCCTATGTACCGTAGCACCCTATACCAAGTTACCAGTCCTTATAAGAACTTTTGTGGAACAAGCAGGTTGTGTGTTAGTGATTAGCAGACTGTACGTCAGTCCCTATACCAATGAAGGACTGCTGCAGTATAGGGCAGCGGTCAGCAGTAGTGCACGGCAACCCTATGTATTGTGGACCGATAGCGGTCCTTACAGAACAGCAGACTGTACCGCACTCAAGCCTATGTACCGTAGCACCCTATACCAAGTTACCAGTCCTTATAAGAACTTTTGTGGACCAAGCAGGTTGTGTATTAGTGTTTAGCAGACTGTACGTCAGTCCCTATACCGCTGAAGGACTGCTGCAGTATAGGGCAGCGGTCAGCAGTGGTGCACGTCAACCCTATCTATTGTGGACCGATAGCGGTCCTTACAGAACAGCAGACTGTACCGCACTCAAGCCTATGTACCGTAGCACCCTATACCAAGTTACCAGTCCTTATAAGAACTTTTGTGGACCAAGCAGGTTGTGTATTAGTGTTTAGCAGACTGTACGTCAGTCCCTATACCGCTGAAGGACTGCTGCAGTATAGGGCAGCGGTCAGCAGTGGTGCACGTCAACCCTATCTATTGTGGACCGATAGCGGTCCTTACAGAACAGCAGACTGTACCGCACTCAAGCCTATGTACCGTAGCACCCTATACCAAGTTACCAGTCCTTATAAGAACTTTTGTGGAACAAGCAGGTTGTGTGTTAGTGATTAGCAGACTGTACGTCAGTCCCTATACCAATGAAGGACTGCTGCAGTATAGGGCAGCGGTCAGCAGTAGTGCACGGCAACCCTATGTATTGTGGACCGATAGCGGTCCTTACAGAACAGCAGACTGTACCGCACTCAAGCCTATGTACCGTAGCACCCTATACCAAGTTACCAGTCCTTATAAGAACTTTTGTGGACCAAGCAGGTTGTGTATTAGTGTTTAGCAGACTGTACGTCAGTCCCTATACCGCTGAAGGACTGCTGCAGTATAGGGCAGCGGTCAGCAGTGGTGCACGTCAACCCTATGTATTGTGGACCGATAGCGGTCCTTACAGAACAGCAGACTGTAACGCACTCAGGCCTATGTACCGTAGCACCCTATACCAAGTTACCAGTCCTTATAAGAACTTTTGTGGACCAAGCAGGTTGTGTGTTAGTGATTAGCAGACTGTACGTCAGTCCCTATACCAATGAAGGACTGCTGCAGTATAGGGCAGCGGTCAGCAGTAGTGCACGGCAACCCTATGTATTGTGGACCGATAGCGGTCCTTACAGAACAGCAGACTGTAACGCACTCAGGCCTATGTACCGTAGCACCCTATACCAAGTTACCAGTCCTTATAAGAACTTTTGTGGACCAAGCAGGTTGTGTGTTAGTGATTAGCAGACTGTACGTCAGTCCCTATACCAATGAAGGACTGCTGCAGTATAGGGCAGCGGTCAGCAGTAGTGCACGGCAACCCTATGTATTGTGGACCGATAGCGGTCCTTACAGAACAGCAGACTGTACCGCACTCAAGCCTATGTACCGTAGCACCCTATACCAAGTTACCAGTCCTTATAAGAACTTTTGTGGACCAAGCAGGTTGTGTATTAGTGTTTAGCAGACTGTACGTCAGTCCCTATACCGCTGAAGGACTGCTGCAGTATAGGGCAGCGGTCAGCAGTGGTGCACGTCAACCCTATGTATTGTGGACCGATAGCGGTCCTTACAGAACAGCAGACTGTAACGCACTCAGGCCTATGTACCGTAGCACCCTATACCAAGTTACCAGTCCTTATAAGAACTTTTGTGGACCAAGCAGGTTGTGTGTTAGTGATTAGCAGACTGTACGTCAGTCCCTATACCAATGAAGGACTGCTGCAGTATAGGGCAGCGGTCAGCAGTAGTGCACGGCAACCCTATGTATTGTGGACCGATAGCGGTCCTTACAGAACAGCAGACTGTAACGCACTCAGGCCTATGTACCGTAGCACCCTATACCAAGTTACCAGTCCTTATAAAAACTTTTGTGGACCAAGCAGGTTGTGTGTTAGTGTTTAGCAGACTGTGCGTCAGTCCCTATACCGCTGAAGGACTGCTGCAGTATAGGGCAGCGGTCAGCAGTGGTGCACGTCAACCCTATCTATTGTGGACCGATAGCGGTCCTTACAGAACAGCAGACTGTACCGCACTCAAGCCTATGTACCGTAGCACCCTATACCAAGTTACCAGTCCTTATAAGAACTTTTGTGGACCAAGCAGGTTGTGTATTAGTGTTTAGCAGACTGTACGTCAGTCCCTATACCGCTGAAGGACTGCTGCAGTATAGGGCAGCGGTCAGCAGTGGTGCACGTCAACCCTATGTATTGTGGACCGATAGCGGTCCTTACAGAACAGCAGACTGTAACGCACTCAGGCCTATGTACCGTAGCACCCTATACCAAGTTACCAGTCCTTATAAGAACTTTTGTGGACCAAGCAGGTTGTGTGTTAGTGATTAGCAGACTGTACGTCAGTCCCTATACCAATGAAGGACTGCTGCAGTATAGGGCAGCGGTCAGCAGTAGTGCACGGCAACCCTATGTATTGTGGACCGATAGCGGTCCTTACAGAACAGCAGACTGTACTGCACTCAGGCCTATGTACCGTAGCACCCTATACCAAGTTACCAGTCCTTATAAAAACTTTTGTGGACCAAGCAGGTTGTGTGTTAGTGTTTAGCAGACTGTGCGTCAGTCCCTATACCGCTGAAGGACTGCTGCAGTATAGGGCAGCGGTCAGCAGTAGTGCACGGCAACCCTATGTATTGTGGACCGATAGCGGTCCTTACAGAACAGCAGACTGTAACGCACTCAGGCCTATGTACCGTAGCACCCTATACCAAGTTACCAGTCCTTATAAGAACTTTTGTGGACCAAGCAGGTTGTGTGTTAGTGATTAGCAGACTGTACGTCAGTCCCTATACCAATGAAGGACTGCTGCAGTATAGGGCAGCGGTCAGCAGTAGTGCACGGCAACCCTATGTATTGTGGACCGATAGCGGTCCTTACAGAACAGCAGACTGTACCGCACCCAAGCCTATGTACCGTAGCACCCTAGACAGACCAAGTTACCAGTCCTGATAAAGAGCTTTGTGGAACAAGTGAGTTGTGAATGATTAGCAGACTGCAGCAGAAGGGCAGCAGTCAAGTATAATATTCTTTCTATATTTGGAAGAAAGAATATTATACGTGTACAAGCCTATTACCGTACCACTGATACCAGTCCTGAAAAGAACCTTTGTGGAACTAATAGTAACAGCAAGTCTTTAAAATTATCCTCACTGCCTGACACACTGCTTCCTGCCTGTCCCTATACAAATTGGCAAAAAAGAGTAGGCTGGAACGATTAGCTGGAACAGCTCTTTTGTGGACCTGATAGTAACAGCTAATGATGATGATGATGATGATGATGAAGAAAGACTAATCTGGCTGAGCTGTCCCTAAAATAGCAGCATACAGCGCTCTGTCCCTTTATCTAAACTGACAAAAGAAACTCAGGCTGCTGACCTAACACCTATACCAGTCCTGAAAAGAACTTTTGTGTACCAAATAGCTAGCGTTTTCCTCTGTCCCTACTCCACACAGGATCCTTTCCCTACAGTGACAGAAGAAAGAATGTAAAATGGCCACCGGATCGGGTGTATTTATAGGTTAGGGGGAATGTCCAAGTGTCCATGAGCTGTCATGTCTCAATTGGTTGTCCTGTAACACATGATAAACGTGTCACGAAAGGTTAAAGTTCTTGTATACATTAAACACGTAAGTCCGCCGGGGCGAACGCC